>NC_090826.1:5672318-5747318 GCF_028021215.1 Eschrichtius robustus | reverse complement strand
AGAACGAGAGGCCTGGGAAACCCATCTTCCCCAAGTAGAGTAGAAAGTTGGGGATCATTTGCACCCACAGCTTCACACTGCCTGGTCTGAGCCCAGCCTGGTGTAGGGCCATCACTGGGGAACCAGGGGTCTCACACGTTACCTTTTCCAGAAACCCCACCCCTACATGATAATCAGGGACAGACTCAGTTTGTTGGGGTGTGAGGTTTATATAACTTGAGGCGTATTTGTTAAGAAAAAGAACACATAACGTAGAATACAAAATCAGGGTCCTGGAGGGGACGTGCAACCGTGGTGTGCTGGTGTCAGCTTGTACAGACGCATGGGAGCCGATGACACGGATTTCTTCCCAACTCTGCTTTTAGTGACTTCAAGTTGGTACCTTGAAATGGGCCACGGTGGGAGTATTTACACCATGGAAATTGGTAAATGACACGAATGGGGCTTTTCCCCCAAGAGAGCCGATTGTTAACAATTAACAGCACACCTCTGCATGTCCAAATGAGGAACCCTGAAGCTTACACCTCATTAGCTTCATGGGAAACGCACCTCTGATCAAAATACATTTATTAGGCAGGAATCCACTGAAAGAGCGGGAGAAAGAAACAGAGCAGTGACATCCAAGATGGAGGAAGGATTTCTTTCTACAATAGAAGGAAATAGAAAAAGATTCTTCTGAGAGGAAGAGGTTTTCCCTTCTCAGTTTGAGCAGGGGGGGAAAAAAGAGAGGGAAAAAAAGAGTCTCTCTTCAATTCCCCAAAGGCTCCACTGAACCTGGAGTTTCCCTTTGAAAAGTACATGGTTTGGGGGCATTTGCTGAATAAAATCATCCCAAATTAAAATCTCATTTCTTTCAAGGGGCTGGAGAGTATGTCTATTTGTCGGGGACCAAAGGATTTAAATTCGTTTTAAGGGAAGAGATTCATCATGGGGACAGGCTGAGATGCTTCCGGGAAAATACCGCTCCAGCTCCTGCGTCCTTCTGCCCTTCAGCAGAGAGAGGGCCCTCCTGGAAAAGCAGGCTGGAGGCCAGCAGCCCTGGCCGTGACTGAGTCCTGGCTCCATCCAGACTTCCATCCTTTGGCCCCTGAGGCCCAGCCCCTGACCCATTCCAGCTGGTGGAAGCTGCCCTGCCTGCATAGATGCCTTTAGAGAAAGGGCTGCTGGGATTTCTGCTGCCAGGGCTGTGCTGCTTGCTGCCACGGAGGAGTCCCTCTGACCACGTCCGGCCCCTCGGAAGCCAGAGGAGCTCCATGTGTCTGCTGGCTACTCTCTGAGGTAGCTGAGGCCGAGGGGTTAGGGTTCAAAGCATCCTTCCACAGGGTGGGGGGCTCTGCCGGCTCCAGCCTGCTGCCCAACGGGCAAAGGGTCACAGGAAGAGTGTCCTCTCAAAGACAGCCCCAGTGCCCCCCTCCGTTAAATCACTCTCTGCCCCATAAACCGTGGGCAATGCATCCCTCCAGGTTAGGCCATATGCCTCCGTGCTCTGGATGCTGCGTTTGTCAGCTGAGGGAGAGGAGGCGACCACTGCAGCCGGCAGCTGCTGATGGATATCACCCCCACTCCCACGTGTTCCTAGGCGTCTGCTAAGCAATTGTCACCCGGCTGGACGAGGACCCTCTGCCCAAGCTGTGAGCCCACAGCGAGGGAGGTCAGGGGCCGAGGCCCAGATGTGGTCCAGGGAGGCTCCCTGGAGGAGGTGGTGTCTGAGCCGAGGAACTCAGCAGGCGGGGGTGGAGGGGGGTGAGGAGAGCATGAGGGGCCGAGGCCTGGGGCAAGTAAGGCTCTGACTTGCTGGGGCCACTGGGAGTAGCTCAGGGGACCTTTAGGGAATTAGGGCTTCAAGCTGCAGGCTGAGGGGCAGCGCCTGGGGGTCGAAGGCCTGGGGCAGACCTGGTGTTTAGAAAGAGCCCTGTGGCTGATGCCCAGAAACCCACACCTGCTGTGAGCACCCACCCCGAGATACACCCCACATGTCACCCCACATCTGTCCTGGTGGCCCATGGAGACCCCTGCACACACGTGGCTGGAGAAGAGCAAGGCTGGGGGACCAGGAGCCCGCGTCCCAGGCCTCCCCAACCTCAGCCTCCCTGTCCTCCCAGAATGCTGGGCCAGAGCCCCTCTCCAGGCCTGCCCAGCCTGGGTGAAAGCAGATCCTAATTCTGGCATCTCCAGCTGCCTTTCTCAGGAACCTGATGGCCTCTGACGGAGGGTGAACTAGAAAGCAGAGGAAGCAGAGCCGGAGCCAAGGCCAGAGCCAGGGAACATCGGGCGTCAGAGCCAACCCCGGGGCCTTGACGCCTTCTACCACCGGTCCTTGGATTTTCCTGGAAAGCCCCTCCCCACCCCCTACTTGCAAAGTGCTGAGTCAGAGGCAGTTATTTTTTTAAATGAAAATGCAGTGCAATTTATTTTGCATGAGAATCTCCAACTATCTGTCCCCAGAGAGCCGGACTCCCCCGGGAGGGAGCCCTGGGGTTTTACAGCCCTGTCACTGAATACACAGATGTAGTCGCTGGGGGCTGGCACCCGAGCAATGCCAGGGATGCTCAGCCCACCTCTGCCTTCGCGTTTAGTTTAACACCAGGAAGAGGTTGTTCTGGGCCAAGTCTATAAATAGAGGATTTACGGTGAAGGTTATTAGCATCAGGTGGAGGGTAATCTCGGGACCCCCGAGTTGTGTGGGCAGAAATAAGCATGTGGCGCTTTTGGTTCTGATGAAAAAAATGACCAGAGCAGATGAGAGCTGGTCCTGCCGAGACGTGGCGTTTCCATGTCTCCAGGCAGTGCCCGGGTTCCTGCGGGGTAGCGCCTGTTTGAATGATGCCCCCCGGGTCTCAGAGAACCAGTGCTGGGGGGGTGTCATCTCCTGGGCTCAGGGCCGCCGGAGGTGACCGTCCGTGTAAGCTGCAGGGTCAGCCTCCGCAGGCACTGTCTCTGGTCAGGCCCACGTTTGTTTGCATCGACACATCCCGAGGAGAGTTTGCCAAAGGACACTCATTTCCGGTCCTGCACCCAGGAAAGCAGTGTTGCCCACCTCTCGAGGGTGACCGAGCCATCCCCAGAGCCCCTCTGATCCTAAATTAAGGATGGCAGAGGCCCTGAGCCCACACGCGCCCCTACATAAAAATCACCCTGCTGTTACAAAGCAGCAAGTAGAGGAGGGGGCACGCTCCCTGTGACCCCAGGCCTTAGAGGGGGCTGGTGCCCTGCCAGGCTGCCTGGCATCAGAAGACACAGGGCAGCCAGTTTGAGTCCAGTGTCACCCCGATCATTCTTTCATTCATTCATTGAAATTCAGGGAGCTCCTCCTGAATTCAGACCCAACCTTGCCCTGGCCCTGCTGTGCGCTGGCAGCTTTGGTGTCTCGAAGGCCTCGGGGTGATTGGCCTGAGCAGGGGACAGGCCTGTGGTCCCAGCCACCACCCTGTCACTTGACTCCCCTTCTGGGGTAGAATTTCCTTTCTCGCCCCCTCCCTTCTGTTTTTTTTATTCCCTCCCTCCCTCCCCCTCTCTGTGTCTCTCACTTTCTTTCCTCATCTTTCCCGTTGTTTGTAATGGGCAAAGGCAAGTCTGTTTTACGTGTCCCCGAGGCAGCCCCCAGGATGGGCCATAAGTAATGCATTCTGCTGACTTCTCTCTAAAGCTGAGGACTGTTGGAGTCCCAGACAGGCCCCCCCGAGGCCCCAGCTCGGCCACTTGTGGCATTTCGGGGTGTCGGGGAGGAGGCCCCACCGGGAACTCTGCTCCTCTCTGCTGTGACCGTCCAGCTGCTGGCATTTTGCAGCCAGAGCCCGATGCTGCCAGGGGGTAGCCGGACAGCGTGCGTCTGCGTTGGGAGAGGCTGCGGGTGCCCCTGGGGCCAGGTGGGGGGCGAGGAGGGGGTGGGGAGCAGCCACGGGGCCGTGCCTGAGGTGGGCCTGGCTGCTTAGGAAGCTGGTGCCTGAAACTGGTTTAAGGGGAAATGGATTCTGTGTGAAACGTGACACAAATTTATTTGGACAATTAATACACCGTTTTAAGCTGCTTCTCTTCCTGGGCGGCCTTCCCCTCCAGGGTCTGTAGCAAGCTCTCCTGATGTGAGCAGAGAAGGTACCGGGGTGTCAGGGAAGATTTAATTCCTCCCTGTCGAAAAGGAATGTTTGGAGCAGGATGTTGGTACAAACTAAAAATAGCCCCGCGGCCCCCGGCCAGCTCGGGCTTTGCCGAATATTACGATGATTCTCACGTAAAGGAAAGACTGATGGATTTCTTCCTTGAGGCAATTAAAAAGTGATTTGTCACACACCAAGACGTATGGCTTTGTACTGGCAGATAGGAGGCTGCGGGCAGGAGGGGCGTGGGGTGATGGATGGTGGGGAGGGGTCCTTGGGGCCTCTGTGAGGCTGAGGGGTCCCGGGGGGGCTCTGACAGGAGCCCAGTAAGCGAGGGAGGGGGGAGGCGAGGGGGTGGGCACGGGGCTGGGGTCAGCACAGGCTCAAGGCCCAGCTCTGGGAGACCTGGCCCCTCAGCCTCTGGAAAGGCCTCTCCCCTGGCTTCAGGCAGAGGTCGGCCTGAACGTTTTCCAACTTCTCAGCCTCTTGGAAAAGTCCAGGAGCCCGAGACGGAGCCCCCATCGCTTCACACCCACCCCCTCTCTGGCCTCACCAACAGGGAAAAGGCTGGCATCAGGCTGTTCCTGTCTTTGGAGGGCCCTGGCGCCCCTCCCGGTGCTTCCTTCCTTGAGGAGGAAGCTATAGACAAGGACAGTGACCCTTACCCCCCTCCAGGCCTCCTGTTCGCTCACAGCTCAGGAGGGAGTCCCCCAACCCAGGAGTGGGAGGGCCGTGCAGGTGCACGCCGGTGCCCCCTGCCCACCCTCCACTGCAGAGGGCACAGCTGCCCTGCCCCCCACCCTGTGTGGAGCCCGGTGAGGGAGGCCTTGGATGGACCCGGGGCGGCCCAGGGAAGTCCTCCACTGATTCTGGGGGGCCTGGGTCGGAAGCCCACTGCTGCCCCCCCACCCCTGGGCATGACAGCTCCATCAGGAGTAAAGCGGGCTGTTCATCTCTCTCTGCCTTGCTCTTCTGCTTCGGTTCAGAGCTCAGCCGGCTGGCCAGGGTACCATTCATCCTCAGCCTCCCATCCGAGCCCACACTCTTGAGCTCCAGGTAAACCCCCCCTTTCCCACAAAGCTGCCCCTCCTGGCCTCCCGAGCACTCATGGGGTCCTGGGTCGTCTTCACCCTCCTCAGCACCGCCTTCCCGCCGGCTACTTCCTCCTTCCATCATTCTGTTCTTCCTTCTCCAGGCCATCCATCCTCATCCGTCCCCCAGTGAGTGAAGGCGCCCCGCCTACCCAGTCCGTGCTGGGCTGGTGGGGACGAGGGTGGCACCTTCAGGGGCTCCAGGAGAATACGGGGGCTGCTAAGCCCGACGCTGATTTGCGGTTTTCCATACCCGACTGGTAAGCCTCGCTGACTGCTTAGGATTGAGAAAGAAGCTGAGAAGATGGGCAATCTTGTTCGGGGGGCACTGGTGTTCAAGAGGCCTCTCCACCAAGATCCCGAAGCCGCACCGGGAGGAGGGGGCCGCCCTTGCTGCCCCTTCGTGGAGCCAGAGGGAGGCCCCTTAGGATTCAGCCTAGGGTTCGCGTGGGGTGCCATCAGTGGCCACCCCAGCCCCTCAGTGATGGCCCCTGAGCCTCTACTTCCGGTGTCACCTGACCCCTTTTCCTCCACTCATTTCTCCCTCCCTCCTATCGCGTTCGTTTCTTTCATGGCATCAGACGTCTAAGAGACTAGCATCGTTTGAAGCTACAAGAATGCCAGCAGTTTGGGGCATTCTGTAGGTAGATTCAAAAAAAAAACTTTCCGCCCTCCCTGAAGCTAATGTCCAGCTCCAAGTTTCCATGACTGCCCTGGACGGACACTCGGAAAGGAGGAATGGGGGCGGCCAATCGGCTCGTAGGGGGACCCAGCCCGTCAGGGTCCCTGAAGTCTCGTGGACCGCAGGCACGGCACGGAATTGCTTTGCTTTTTCTGCGATGCTGCTCTAAGAAGCTCTTTGCTCTCGGAGACAGCTCAGCCTCAGAACTTTCAGGAACAAAGAGGGAGGTAGAGGGCGCCCAGCGTCAGAGTGTGTGTCCTGGGACCAAGCCAGAGGTCGGCCCATGTCCTCAGAGCCCCCAGGCCTGGAGACCTGGGCACGCCCCTCCCGGGCCCGCTTCCGGTCTTTGAGAGCTCATCTCCCGCCTGGGCCCATGGTTCCCCTGCCGGGGCCCTTGGAACTCTGAGCCTCCGTGCAGATTTGCAGGATGATGAAAATGCCTGACATTGATCAAAGGCTCACTCTGCCTGGCACTGCCCTGAGTGCGTCTGCATGTTCTAGCTCATGTAATCCTTCCAGAGACCCTATAAGGTAGGTGCTATGATTACTCATCCCATTTTACAGATGAGGAGAGTGAGGCATGGGGAGATTGAAGAACAGAAAGACTTTGAGACTTTGAAAGACACACAGTAGCATCAAGGGAGAAAAATGATGATTCCCTTGTATCACACTATTCTTTGCTAGGTACTTTGATCAAAGCTCCCTCCCTCCCTCCCTTCCTTCTTTCCATTCATACCATCCTTCCATCCTTCCAAGTATTAATACTTCCTGACCATATTAAGAGTACAGACTCTGCTGGAGATACTTTAGTGAGTTAAAAAAACCCAAAAAACAAAAACAACAGACGTGTGCTGTTCTCATGGATACAGAGCTTACATTTGGGAGGAAATAATAATGCACGTTTAATGAGTCCTTACTTTGTGCCTGGCACACAGCTTCAAAGTGCCAGAGACTTGAGTCAAACAGACCCAAATCTGAATCCTGGTTTTGCCACCCACCATCTGCGTGGCCTTGGGCAACATCCTTAACTTCTCGGACCCTCAGATGCTCATCTATAACACGCCCCCAGTGCTGCTGGGTCTGCTGGATGGTAACATTCGTGAGGCCACAGGGCTCCCTGGAGTGGGCTTGGCTTCCATAAATCTCGGAAACACGTGCACGTCCCTAGCTGCTGGGGACCGACCAGCGTGCCACTTCACACGGAATCAATAGACTTAATATTTAATGATAATCCGCTGAAAGGCACTTTGGTCAGCTCATTGCATCAATGCTGCACTAATAACAAATTACTTCTTAAATTATTAGCCTCGGTTCCTTTCATGAAGCTCTGGTTCTGTGTGTGACGGGGAGGGAGGAGGTTGAGCAGGGGCTGCTGCAGCTTGGGAGGCCAAGGTGGCCCTGCACGTGCTTCGGGACGCGTGCCTGGATCTCTCTGCGGGCGGTGGCCACAGGTGGGCGGTGGGGAGGAGGGCGGTGGGTGGCATGTGCGGCGCTGCTGAGCCCACCTGGCCCAGGAGAGTTCACCTCACCTCTGGGGTCCATCCTGGTCACAGCCGCCATTTAGCAAACACCTACTGTGCGCTGGGCTCTACGTTATGCCATTCCACTAAAAAATCTAACAACATCTCTATGAAGGTACTGTTTTCTCCAGTTTACGGATACAGAAATTAAGTTTCCTCGTCCAAGGCCAACAGCTCATAAGTAGCAGATCTGGGCTTTACATCCATACGTGAATGTTTATAACCTTCGCACAGAGGAAGGGTCTCAGAGCAGTGAGAACACAGACTCTGGGCCCAGCCGCAGGGTTCCAATCCCAGCTCGTCACTGTGTGATGTCAGGTAAGTGACTCAAGTGCTCTGTGCCCTGGGTTCCTCATCTGTAAAGCAGGGGTGACAATAATGACACCTGCTCCAAAGGGTGCTGTGTGGACTAAGTGTGTTGACAGGGCGGGTGTGAGGCCAGGATGAACTGTCATAATCCTGTCTGGAATCCCATGCATCACCCACATGTCCTCTACCTTATTCCCTAACAAAGGGACGGAGGGAAGGGCTGCTGGACCCCAGTGTACGCAGCTGAGGGAGGAGGAGGGATCAGGTAGAGCCAGCCAGCACAGGGAAGCAGGAGAGGCATGTCCAAGGTCACAGTCACCTTGGGCAAGCCCGTCCATGCCTGCCCCTGCCCCACACCTTCCACCACGCTGGCTCGTGCTTCCCCTGGTCCCCTTCACCCAAGAGTTAGCAAGACTTCCGTAAGGCTTTGTGCGGCTCCATCATTCTGAGCCCATGACAGCCCGGGGATGGGCAGGACCCGGTGAGCTGGTAGGAAGCTGAGGCTTCGAGTAGTGAGCTGACTTCCCTGCTAGTTACAAGTGCAGGCGGGAACAACCCTGTTCTCTTTCTACTCCGCAGGGGGAGGGGCAGGGCGCACGGGACATATTCTCAGACCTTGTCGGTGCTGCAAGCTGAAGTGTGGTACAATTCTCTCCATCCATCCATCCAACCATCCATCCATCCATCCATCCATCCATCAGCTATTTGGTCTCAGATCTGAATGCCCACTTTCTCACTAACCTGGTGCAAGTTGCTAGGTCTCTGCATTCTCATCTGTCAACTGGGTGTGCCATTGCCTCTTTCCAGGACCACTGTGAGGGCACAGGCCATGCCCCACACGAAAGCTCCCTGTCCAGACATGCAGGCACTCGGCAGCAGGATGTCAAATACAAATCAGAGTCACAGCTGAGTAACCTGGGCTCTTGGAAAGGGGGCAAGCTCCCTGGGCCTCTGAAGGAGACACTTACTTGTACTTTTCTTTAGGAAGGAAGAATTTTTACCAAAATATTAACTGTGGCTACCTTTGAGTGTCATGCTTTGAGGCTACTGCAATTTAACATTAGTACTGTTTGGGTTTTTTTTCCCCTTTTCTTAAAATTAATTTTTATTGGAGTATAGTTGATTTATGATGTTGTGTTAGTTTCTGCTGTACAGCAAAGTGAATCAGTTATACCTATACATATATCCACTCTTTTTTAGGTTCTTTTCCCATATAGATCATCACAGAGCACTGAGTAGAGTTCCCTGTGCTCTACAGTAGGTCCTTATTAGTTATCTCTTTTATATATAGTAGTGTTAGTCCTGTCCATTCTGTCTGCAGCTGCTAAACCTTCATCAAAGAGCCTGGGTCACCAGTATCATGAAAAAGATAATCCAGGAGGTGAAATATCTCCTGGCCATTCCCTTGGGAGTTAAGCCCTGACTCTTGCCTCCTGTTTTTTGATTGCCAAAAAGGAAAGGGAACCACATGGAAACCCTTATGAACCAGGTGGGTCTCCTGCATAAATCCAAGGGGAGCTAGTCTTCTTGCCCTCCTTCCGGGCCAGGCCCGTCTCCACCGTGTCACGGTGTCAGCATCTGGGAGGTCTGAGGGCTGCTATGCTCTGTACCCCCACTCCTCGGCCCCAAGGTGAGGCCAAGGGAGGGTGGGGAGACCCAGGTCGGGTTTTCTCCGGAGCTGGAACAGCCACCCGTGGCTCCAGGAAGTTCAGGGGGCTTGCTCTGCTTCCTGCGGTGCAGAGCTGGACAGCCCCCTGGAAACTCAGCAGCATCAGAGCCACAGTTCCGGGAGAGGGACTGAGATACGGGCCATTTATCTAGGGTGTAGGATGCGTGGGTGTGCTGCAGCAGGCAGTGGGCGTGGGCTTGCTGAGCCCACCCCCAGGGCTCCTCCTCTCTGCACCTCGAAAAGCTTCCCCATCCTCTGGGAGCTGTATCTAGAATACTAGCATTGCTATTTGCCCCAATCTCTGGCCATTTCCAGAAAGGGGGAGGTCTGGAGGAGAGTGGGTGAGACAAACAAGCACAGGCTGAAATCTGTGGGGCCTGAGAACCCCAGCCAGTCATGGGGCTCTCAAGTCAAGGGCCCTCCCCACTTAACTGATTGGAGCGTGAAGCTCAGAACTGGGCCCTCAGCTTCCTGGCTGTGGGTCAAGACACTGTCTTCTAGTGACTTCTACGAGGAATGTCCGGGCTGGACCAGATGAGCTGGCTTCTTCTATGGCCAAGAAGCATGGCCCCAAGTCAACCATGCTACTTTTCTCTACCTCCCTTGATCTTCCGCTGTCCCAGTCACCTCCCCAGGGTCAGGCTCCAGGCTCTGTGCTGTGCCCTTGGCTCTTGGTTCCACCACACTGTGTGGCTCCCCTGTCCCAGGAGTGAGTTTAGGTATCTCGGTGTCCCAAGGAGCTAATGGGGGGAGCTTCTCTGTGCTGTGAGGCCAGAGACTGACCTGGGGCTGCCCACCTTCCAGCCCAAAAACGCTTGTCGGGGAATGATGGCTCTTGGCTCTAAGCATGAATCCATTCAGATCCCGACCTCGCACTAACTGGCGAGTTAGGTCAACTTTCTGAACCTCCGCTTCCTTCTCGGAGAACAGTCACACCTCCTTCACGGGGCTGTTATGAGATTCACACAAGCTCATCCTCTATCAAGCTGACCCGGTGCCTGGAATCGGTGACGCAGAGACAGAGCAGGCCTGGGACCCTCCTCCGAGCAAAAGAAAAGAGCTGGCTGGCGGGGGCAGGAGGAGGCAAGCCTGCTGGAGCCCAGTGATAGCCCTGGGGGTGGGCAGACTTTCCTGGCACTCAGAATCCCTGTTTGAAAGGCCGGTTTCTGGGAAAGAGAGGCCCCAGCAGCTTCGTGAGGTGCAAAGTGGTTTGATGCCCAGTGATGCAAACAGAGTTGATTATTCAAACAAAGCTCCTGGAGGTGGCCAGCCAAGGCCCTGGTGAGGCTGGGGCCCAGCATCCTCTGATGCTGGAGTGCAGACAGGAGAGCAGGAGCCCCCATTCGAGCTGGGCCCTGAGGATGCCCAGATGGTCCACTTCCAGAACCCAGTGAGTGGCTGATTCCGTCCTGCCAGGCCAGGAAGTAGGTGGCCTTTGCTGCTTTGAATCGTGCCCAGAGAGCCATCCCAGGTGGAAAGGGTCCCCAGGTGGTCGCTCACTGGCCCTGTCCTGCCGCAATTTATCTCATCTGGTACAGGCCAGGTGCTTCTTCTTGGAAGTCACTAGAAGAAGGTGTCTCCACCCTGAGCCAGGGCGCTGAGGCTCCAGCCCTAATCAGTTAAGGGGAGAAGCCTCTTTATTTGAGACCCACCCCCCACCAATGGGCTGGGGCTCTCAGGACACCTGGCCCAGGTGCTGGCTCTTTCATAAGAAGAGTCAGAGAGGGGACCACTCAGAATCTGGGGTGGACCAGTAGACCAAATAATGGCCCCCCTAAAATGTCCTCATCCTAATCTTTAACACTGTGAATATGTGACCTCACATGGTAAAAGGGACTTTACAGATGTGATTAAGTTAAGGACCTTGAGATGGGAGATTCTCCCCGACGATCCCAGGGGCCCCATGGAGTCACGAGGGTCCATTTAAGAGGGAAGCGGGAGGGTCAGAATCGGAGAAGGGGAGGTGACAATGGGAGCAGAGGTCGGAATGACATGAAGTCACAAGACCAGAAATGTGAGCAGCCTCTAGAAGCTGGAAAAGGCCAGGAACAGATTCTCCCCTAGAACCTCCAGAAGGAACATGGCCCTGCGCTCACGTTGCTGAGACTGGCTTTGGACTTCTGGCGTCCAGAACGGTAAGATAATAAATGTGTGTTTTTCAAGCCACCAAATCGGTGGAAGTTTGTTACACCAGCCACAGGAAACTCGTACAGGCCCTTTCCTTGCAGGCATCGCGTCTTAGGAAGTTGGGGAATCAGGAGGCTTTAATCTCTTTCATCCTGAGCTATTCTGATGTCAGTTTCAGACACTGCTGATGAATGAACGTCTTGTGTCAGAGTCACGCTGACATAGGTAATCAAACGGCCAACATTCGCATCTTGGTGACCTGGGACTGGAGATAGGGGGCAGGTAACAGAAGAGGGAACCCCTGCCCACACACGCCCCCTTGTTAAATACGCTGCTACATGCCAGCCCCTTCCTGGGTGTCTTCATGAACAGTCTCAGGCAGCCTCACCAGGACCTTGGGAATAGGTGCCATTCACCCCATTTACCAGATGAGAAAACGCGTGTGAGAGCCGATGAGTAGCTTGCTCGGGGTCAGGCAGCTGGGAAATGCTGCAGGTGGGGTTAAAATCCATCTCTATCAGTCTGTCATACAGAGTGAAGTAAGTCAGAAAGAGAAAAACAAATACCGTATGCTAACAAACACATATATATGGAATCTAAAAAAAAAAAAAAGGTTCTGAAGAAGCTAGGGGCAGGACAGGAATAAAGATGCAGACGTTGAGAATGGACTTGAGGACACGGGGAGGGGGAAGGGTAAGCTGGGACGAAGTGAGAGAGTGGCATGGACATATATACACTACCAAATGTAAAATAGATAGCTAGCGGGAAGCAGCCGCATAGCACAGTGAGATCAGCTCGGTGCTTTGTGACCACCTAGAGGGGTGGGATAGGGAGGGTGGGAGGGAGATGCAAGAGGGAGGAGATATGGGGATATACGTATATGTATAGCTGATTCACTTTGTTATAAACCAGAAACTAACACACCATTGTAAAGCAATTATACTCCAACAAAGACGTTAAAAAAAAAATTCATGCCTTTTCGAATCCCTTCTGCCACTGCGTCCCCCACTTTCTTTTAGATCAAGTTTTGCTTTTTCTGGAACATGCTCACCTGCATGGAGGACCCAGAACTTGCCAGGGGTCAGGGGCACATCCTGGTCTCTCCATTCAGAACCGCCCTCTCATCGCCAGGCAGCCGAGGAGGTGAACCAGAGCCTGGGGTACCCAACGAGAGGAAGCAGGTGTATGTCACCCTTGTTCCCCCTCAAGCCTGTAGATGGAGTCCTGCGTGCTCTGGTGGCCTCTGGACTTTAATCACTCAGCTCCCCTAAGAACAGCGAGTAAGTGGACAAATGATGTGGATAAGGTGTGACCAGGTGCAGGTAGCCGTGCCCTGGAGGGTGAGGCCGGCACTGCGGGCTGTAGACACTCGGGCTCTGAACCATCCTCCTCCTCTTGCAAAGTGTCACCTGGCACTCTATTCTTCATTCTGGGTCTTTCCAGGCCTGGCTGGGCGGGCCGCAGTTTCCCCTCACTCTCTGAGTCTCAGTCTCCCCACGTGAAAAGTAAAGGGGTCAGACTGACATCCAAGCCTGCCGTCCCTCCGCAGAAACAGGGCGAAGCACCGAGGGGGCTGGGAGTGGGGCAGGTGCTCTGTGGGAAGGCCCCTCCCCTCCGGCTCCAACAATCTGTGAGGTTGTTCTTTATTCTATTCTAGTCTACTCTATTTATTTTGTTAGCCTGAATGAGGCAGGCGACCTCTTGCTCTGCATCAGGCCGAGACTCTGTGAGTAAGAATTTCCCTGTTACATTAAGGCCATCGATACTGATGAAATCACTGGGGAGGAAGGAAGCCGTTGTAATTTTCTCCAGTTCATTTCCTAGCATATGTAAGTCCTCAAGAACAGAGAGAGGAAAATGCAGGAGGGCGGGTGCGTGCATTGGGTGCGCCAGCTCGGGAAGCATCCCTACACTACCGTCCACAGAACGTCCTGACATTTTTGACCGTGCCCTGGGCCACATCCAGTCTGAACAAAGCCGCGCTGACCTCTGTGATCTTCCAGCCCTCCGCTGCATCCTCCCCAGCACAGACATCATGAGACTGAACCGTAAACAGGCCCTTCCACGCAGGGTGGGCTCCTCCTGCGGCGAGGGGCCTTGGGACTGCTCCCTTGTGCGGGTTTGCAGCGTGGGGAAGGGGTGACCGGGGAAGCAGGGAGGGTCTAGTTCCTGCAGGGCTGCTCCTTGGACAGAGACTCAAGGACTGGCTGTTTCAGGCCACTGGGTCAGGAGGGGAGGCTCCCGGGCTGCCCGCATTTGCCCTTCTCATCCTTTGCCCTGTGTAAAAGTGATACTGGTCTCCCCAGATGGCGCGGAGCTCTGGCGGCGGGGGGGAAGAACGAGCCAAGGCTGGCCTCTGTCCCCAAACTCCTCTGCATCCCCTCTGCTCCAGGCTGGGCTCGCCGGGCTTCTTCGCCAGTCACCCTGGCTCTCCACTGTCCCTGCGTCCCCACCCCCTCCTCACCAGGTACCAACAGGACAAACCCCTTCCCATCAGAGGACCCGGACTCTTCCTACTCCTGCCCGGAAGCCCCTTCCTTGTGTTTCTTCTCTCCCACTTGTCCTTCTTCAGGTCGCAGGGAAGACGTCCCTTCTCTGGGGAGCCTTCCCACAGGCCTCCTGTTCTTATTTAAACTTCTGACATTTTGTTCATCATGGATTTTATGCTTTCATTTTGATTTTACAATATATTGTTTTACAATATCAGTTGGCTTGCCCACCGACGGTTTTTGCATCCCCTTAAACCTTGTGCCCAAGCAGAGGCGAGTGCTTCACTTTTCTTACCCGAGTCCAGGGCCTCCTGAGTCGGGGAGCGGGGGGCTCTCACAGGCCCTGGGCTTGTGGGGTTGTGGGATGGGAGGTACATCCTGCACTGTCCTGCCTGCCTTTCCTTTCAGACTGTGAGCAGCCATGGCCATCCCTGGCTCTGTCCCCCGGGCCCGGGCAGTAATTGGCTTGCAGGCAGTGGGTGCTCTGAAAGTGCCAGTGGAGAGAGGGCCTGGCTCCAGGCTGCTTGCTGCTTGTCAGGGTCATCCAAGCTGGGTTGTGGCCTGAGCAGGAGGAGGGGCAGCTTGGGGAGCAGGGAGGGTGGGGTGATTTCTCGGATATTCAAATGAGAACGTAATAGCCGGGTATCTCTTGATACCTGCTATGATCTTCCCGGCCGAGACTGTTCAAGGGAAAATGAGCCTCCCTCTTCTCCCAGGAGCCAGTGCGGCGATGCTCAGGGCTGTTATCCTGAAAAACCATAAACTCAGCCATCTCCAGTTTAGCCAGACTCTGCCCGAGGCCACACTGATAATAATATTATTATTATTGAAGAGATTTGCATATAGAGGAATCGTTCCCTTGATTAAAAAAAAAAAAAAAAAAACAGCCAAGAACATCAATAGTATTTCATCCCGTGGCTGTGGATATGGGGAGGAGGGTAGTTCATGGCCCTACAGAAGGTTCTGGTGTCAGGCCTGGGACTGGGATGGCGTGAGGAGGTTGGTCCATCCTCTGCCTGCCTTGGGCTGGAGGCTCTGGTACGGGAAGGGGTGGTAAAATGGGGGCCAGGGGCTGGAGGGCACCCAGGAGAGGGTGGGCTCAGGGGGGCTCTTGGGAACACATGCTTCCTGGAAAAGAAAATGGCTGAGTGGAGAAACTCTGGGAGCCACAGCCCCGGCCAGCCCCAAGGGGAGCTGGGGGATGGATAATCATGCCTAATGTGATGGGGGCTGCAGTGGAGGGGCAGACGGAGTTTGTGTGTGAGACCAAGTCCCTCAAGGGCCAAGTGTGCATCCCCTCGTTTCTGTATCCAGGGCCTGGCCTGGAGGGCTCAGGGCTCGCTGAATGAATGAATGAAGGGATGAATACATGAATGAGTGAGTGACCTGCAGAGGTTTGTGAGAGCTCCTTTCCTGGACTCTTGCTGGGAGTGTGACCCAGAAGAGGGGCCTCAGCAGAGGAGAGCGGAGTGGGTGGGGTAGAAGATGGGATTTAGAGTCAAAGACCTGAGCTGAGAGCCCTGGACCCCTAACCTGCCCCTGTGGACCCTTGAAGATGGAATGAGAGGATGGCTGTGAAATGCAGCACTGCAGATGGTACAAACTGGTGATTCCCAAAGTTTCAGACTGTACAGATGGCAAAGTTTAACAAATGAGGAAACTCTCTCGGCAAGTTAGGAATAGAGAGAAATTATCTCAACTTGATAACAAGCATCTACAAAAAGCCTACAGCTAACATAACATTTAATGGTTAGACTGAATGCTTTTCCCCCAGAACAGGATGCCTGCTTTCACAGTGCAGCACAGCGAGTTCAATCACAATAAGGCAAGAAAAAGAAAAGGCATACGGATTGGCCAGGAGGAAATAAAACTGTCCCTCTTTGTGGATGACATGATTATCTACCTAGAGAATCACAAGGAATCTATAAAATCTACCAAAAAACAATCCCCTAGAAACTAATAAGTGAGGGCATTCAAGTCACAAGATACTAGATCAACACAGAAAAAGCTATTGCATTTCTACATACTAATAATGAACATGTGGAAACTGAAATTAAAAACACAATAGCTCCAAAGAAAATTAAATTCTTAAGCATTCACTTCACGAAACGTACACAATCCATATGCTGAAAATTACAAAATGCTGATGAACGAAATCAAAGAAGACCTAATAAATAAAGAGATGTACCCTGTTCATGCGTTGGAAGACTCAACATAGTGAAGATGTCAATTCTCTCCCAATTTATCAATAGGTTTAATGCAATTCCTATCAAAATTGTAGCAATATTTTTTATTTTTTTAGAAAGTCACGTTCTTTTATTTATTTATTTATTTATTTATGACTGTGTTGAGTCTTCGTTTCTGTGCGAGGGCTTTCTCTAGTTGCGGCAAGTGGGGGCCACTCTTCATTGCGGTGCGCGGGCCTCTCACCATCGCGGCCTCTCTTGTTGCGGAGCACAGGCTCCTGACGCGCAGGCTCAGTAACTGTGGCTCACGGGCCCAGTTGCTCCGTGGCATGTGGGATCTTCCCAGACCAGGGCTCGAACCCGTGTCCCCTGCATTGGCAGGCAGATTCTCAACCACTGCACCACCAGGGAAGCCCCTGTAGCAATATTTTTGATAGTCATAGACAAATGTATTCTATAATTTATATGTAAAGACACAGGGTGTAGAATAGCCAAAACAAATGAAGTAGGAGAAATCACTCCACCTGATATTTAGAACTAACTATATACATACATACATATATTTATTAAGACAGTAATGTTGGAGGAGGTCTAGACACATAGATCAACAGAACATCATATAGAACCCAGAGTTAGCCCCCCACAAATGTACTCAACCGATTTTTGACAAAGGTATACAAGCAATTCAATGGAGGAAGAATAATCTTTTCTACAAATGGTGCTGTAGTCATTGGACATCCAAAAAAAAATTAACCTGGACCTAGACCTCACATCTTATGCAAAAATTAACCAAGGATGGATCATAGATTAAAATGTAAAAAGTAAAACTACAAAACTTTTAGGAAAAAACATAGGAGAAAATATTCGGGATCTAGGGCTGGGCAAAGAGTTCTAAACTAGATCCTAAAAGCATGATCCAAAAGAAAAGGAAAAATGGATAAATTGGACCTCATCAAAATTAAAAACTTTTAATCTGTAAAAGCCCTTTGAAGAGGACAAAAAGGCAAGCTACAGACTGGAAGAAAACGTTTGCAAACCACATATTCAACAAAGGACTAGCATCAAGAATGTATAAAGAAACTTTCAAAATTCAGCAGTAAAAGCCATCAAGCAATCCAGTTAGAAAATGGGCAAAATATGTGAATAGACATTTCAGCAAAGATGATATACAGATGGTAAGTAAGCACATGAAAAGATGTTCACCATCATTAGCTTCAAAGAAATGTAAATTAAAACCATAATGAGACATGACTACACACCTATCAGAATGGCTCAAATAAAATATAGTGACAACCTGAAACGCTGGTGAGGAAGTGGAGAAAAGGGATCCCTCACACATTGCAGGGGGAATGTAAAACCATACAGCCCTTCTAGAAAACAGTTTCTCATAAAGCTAAACATGCAACTAACGTATGACCCAGCAATTGTACCCTTGGACATTTATTCCAGAGAAATACAGACTTATGTTCCCAAAAATCCTGCACGTGAAATTCACAACGGCTTTCTTTGTAGCCCCCAAATGGAAACACCCAGATGTCCTTCAATGGGGTGAATGGTTAAACAGTGGTACCTCCACACCATGGAATATTACTCAGCCATAGAAAAGAGTGAACTATTGATACACACAACAGTATGAACGAATTTCTAGTCAATATCTTGATTGCAGTGGTGGCTATACAAATATGTATGTGATAAAATTGTACAGAACTAAACAGACACGTGGGCATGAGAATAAGAACAAGTTTAGCAAGAAAGCTGAGAAAGATTGGTGGGTTGTACCAATGTCACTGTTCTCATTGTGATGTACTAGCGTTTTGCAAAGTATTACTGTTGGAGGACACTAGCTAAAGGGTAAATTGGTTCTCTCTGTATTATTTCTTACAACTGCATATGAATCTACAAAGATCTCAATAACAATTTTCAATTAAAGATGAGGGAACTGCTGGGACGTTGTCTTTTAATTTTGCCAAATAAGTCATTAAAAAATAATCACGCCATCTACTGTCACCGTACTTTCATAAGAGAAAGGGCATTTTAAGTGTAAAAAAAAAAGCAGGAAGGTCTCAGGATAAAAGATGGTCTTTGCAAAATGAACATTTAGCTTACGAAAAGCTCACCACGTTTTTCGTATTTCTCTCATTTCTCCAAGGACTGATAAGAACTTCATCCTAAGCGATAAAAGATTGACAAGCATTTGGGAACCACTAATATTAAGTGCTGGCTAGTCAGATATGATTCTTGGGAAGGTGCTGAGTGTGTGTGCGCATGCACGTGTGTGCCTTTGTCTGGAGGGGATTTTGCAGTCTCCTTCTGCGTTCAGGATAGGCTGGTTTGGGTACAGAACAGGATGCTCTGGAAGGTTCTATGGACACCTGGGGAATCAGGGGCTGGGAAGTTGCAAGGGCCTTTCTTAGGTTGGAGGTGTGGGACACCGGCATCTTCCTTCCACGTTCTCTATTAAGATGCACAGGCTGCGTGGATCCTTGGGTCCTCAGAGTGGGAGCCCAGGACAGCGGGGACCATCCAGGTGAGGGGCCGGTGCCCTGTGAGATGCCCCCGCTGTCCTTGGGCAGATCACGGCTCCCCATGGGCTTCTCTCTCGCTGCAGGGAGAAGCACCTCTTTCAGCTAAACCCTCACCGTGGCGGGTCGCCCCGTGGCCCCCGTGACTGATGGATGGATGATACTGGAATCCCATGCGATGCCCTGCTCACCCCGCCTCCTGGCCGAGAAGATCTCACTCAGCACTTCTGAGAAAGGCCTCGCCCTGGTGCCTGGCCACTAACTGAATAACTCTCAGCTCCAAGTTATTCCATTTGGTCAGGAATTAGATTTCGCCCAGCCAGCTCCAGGCACCACGTTAACAGAACTGTGCAGAGGAGAGTCCTGGCAGAGGTCACTGTCAGCCTGCGTCTGCTCGAGGTGTGCTGACAGATCCCAGCCCCGCAGGCCGGCCACACGTCCTTTGAACACAGGGTCGCCCCTGCCGGGACTTTCTGTGTTGTGAGGCTGAGGGGCATCACAGGGGCTGAAGTGCTGGAGACGCCTGCATCCCACCGTCCTCAGGTGGGGTGACGGGCAGGCAGGATGACAGTGGTGAGGACTGAGGTGTCCTCAACCAGCAAGGGGCCCGCTTCCACACTCCGCTACAAAACAGCCACCGTGGGGGGAGTGACTGTGTTTGGCCCAGAGCCCCAGACCCAAAGCTGGAGCTGGGCATGTTTCTTAAACACAAACATGTGTCCCTTCATCCAAGCAAGTGGCCTTGCCATGAATTCATCCATCTGTCCGTCCATCCATCCATCCATCCATCCATCATCCATCATCTAGTACATCCCAGGCACTGGGAGGGAATCCATCAGAACAGTTAAAGCTCAGAGTTGGAACTAGACTGCTTGGGTTCGAATCCCAGCTCCACCACCTACTAGCTGTGAATTTACATAAGTCACTCAACCTCTCAGGGCCTCAGTTTCCTAAACCGTGACCTAGAGAAAGCAATGGCATGACTCCCTCACGGCGTTTCAAAAATGACGTGATTTAATGCAGGTAAAGAGTTTAACACAATGCACGAGAGAATAAGCCCTCAAAGAAGGTTAAAAACAAACAAACATGACCTGCATTAGATGCTGGGACACAGAGAAGACAAGTTGCTGTCTGGGCCCTAAATAAATTTATGGTCAGTTAACAGCCAGCAAGGGCACAGGACAGAGGTTTCTGAACTCGAGTGTGGGGAGGATTTGAAAGGCTGATCCCATAGGGCCCAGGTGGGCCCGGGACTCTGCATTTCTAATGATAAGCTCCTGAGTGCTTCTGATGCAACGTTCTGTGGACCCCACGAGAGCCTGGGAGGGGTGGGTTCAGGGCTCCTTCCCAGAGTGGACTCTCAGTTTTGAGGTGATTTTTGAAAAAAAAAGAAAGAGGAAGAAGAGGAGGAGGCAAGCGGTCCCGGTGGGGGTCTGCAGCCTAAGAGGCAGCCTGGTGCTGTCGGGGAACCGCAGGGTGGGTCTGTGAGCCCAGTGCCCTGTGTTCCTGGTGACAGAGCCAGGGTGCTGGCGGGGGCCAGTGGGAATCCGCAAAGGGTGGAGGGCTCTATGTGGGAGTAGCTTTTTCTCCCATAGGACGAGGGGCCTCTGCAGACTTCTGGGTGGGGAATGGCATGAAGTGGCTTGTGTTGGACAGATCACCGCTCGGGGCACTGTGGGCGGTGGAGCAGAGAAGGACAAAGGACACTGACGTCCCCGAGATGAGCAGATGACGCCAGCAGCTAAGGGCAGGGGTGGGAAAGCCGGGGAGGGCAGGGCCCTGCGCATAGTGGCCCGGGGCAGCCGGGGCGGGGGGTGGGGATGTTTAGGAGACAACCGACGGGGTGAGCTGTGCAGGGTGTGGTGACAGCGGGGGCAGAGGAGGCGCAGGTGGGAGGGGAGGGCGGGCCGATCCTGAGCTCAGCGTCACCCCCTCCCCGAGCGGGGTGGGCGGGGTCAGGGGCCGCCCGAGGGGCGTGTCCAGCAGGTGTGGCTACGCAGGTCTGCAGCTCTCGGCGGCTCGAGGCTGGAGATGGAGGTTTGGGCATCAGGGGCCCAGGTCCTGGGTGTGGTCCAAGTGGCTCAGGTCAGTGTACAGTGTGGCGGGGACAAGGAAGGTCCCCGGCTGAGGAACATACAAGGGAGATTCACAGAGCCGGGAAGAAGGCTGCCTCTAGCCACGAGGATCCCCGGACTCCTCGACGGGGCTTCCAGGCTGCCCTGCGCACGAGGCCTCCGGGTGTGTGGGGTTCCCTCTGCCCAGCGCCCCGGGGAGGTGGCCGGGCGGGAGAGCCGCCCATAGAACTGCATGCCCCGAGACCTACCTGAAGACCCCGCCTGCCCCTCCTGCCTCCCCCAGCCCCTGCCCACCTGTCAAGGCCACAAGAAGACACGTGCGTCCTCCCCAAAGTCCTCGCCAGCACAAAATGCCGCACAGTACCGGGACACCGCTGGCATCTCACCTGGCAAATGAGCTGCTGCTGATTTGAGAAGACTTCTAATTAGAGCATCTGTTTATGATCTCAGCTTCAGCTGCATATTAGCATCGTTCTCCCCTCCCTTCCTTACCTGGAGCAGGGTGTCTGGCAGGTGAGCAGGGGGTAAGCCAGGAGGTTTCCTTGGGGCCCACCTGCCTCTGGTGGGGGAGGCGGGGCGGCCCCTGGCCCCTCCCCTCAGCACCTGGCCCCTCCCCTCACCCGGAGCTGGCAGGCATCTGGCAGTTATTTCCAGAGCACTTAATGGGGGTATTGCCAAATTCGACCTCAGAAGGGAGATTAGCGTTCGCCAGGCTCCTTCTGCCCACAGGATGTGATGGGTACTCGTGAATCTTCGTTATGACATTTGGCTTCTAGAGAGTGATGGGCACATTCCGTTTCAGGAAGAGTCAACTAAATGGAGCTGTAAGACACACCGTCCTCACCAAGGGGGGACAGCCTGGCTCCTTCTCCAGACCCAGCTCTGGGTGGGCCAAGGGCCCATCTCCTCTAGGGCAGGTGAGAGGGACCAGGCTCCCCGCCCGCCAGCTGCCCAACCTCATGCTCTGTTCACTTAGCTGACTTCTACAGGGCAGGCTGGGGGTGCCCGTCCCACAGGCAGCTGCCCTGCAGGGACTTCACCTGCTTGGACCCCTCCACTCTCGCACCCCCGTCACCCGGCACTGGGGCTGTCGCTTGGGCTCCTGATGAAGTTGGTGAGGATGAGGGTCAGACCCAGAATGGACAGGCCCGTGGAGAGGGGAGAAGAGGCAAAATAAAGAACAGGGTGGCTCAGCCTCTGAGAGGTCCAGCCTCTCAGGTCCTCTGGAGGGGGTTCTTCTAGAAGTCTGGCGGGCTAACTGCCAGCTTTAATTTCCAGGCATTTTTTTCAAATTGCATAAGAAAGAGAGTCTACGACCAGCCGTGGGAACTGCTACAGGCTCTTCCTAAATATACCCCGGCTCCCTTTGCCCACCCGAATGCCTTCTCAGCCCCCCAGAGAAGCTTCTCTGTCTCCTCAGCCCTCTTCTCCAGATCAGAAAGTCAGGCGTATCTGATTGCTCTGTTCATTGCTCAAGCTCTGTAAGCGAGAGTTTCAATCTCAGAAATGGTCCCTGGGTCAGTCCTGATTCACTAGCACTCAGAGCTGGGTGCAGGAGGGTCTTCCGGGCCACCTCGGGGACCACCACCTACCACGACAGCATTTCTTTTTACAGGATCTTGGCTCACACCTCTGCTTGGACTCCCCTAACTGTTTTGTGGTGGGTCTCATCATCAGAAAGAAGGTTCTAGAACTAAAGGATACCATCTTTCTCCCTCTGAAGACAGGGAGTGAGGGTCGAGAGGGGGTATGGAAGCATGTGTTGGTTGCCCTAGGCACCTCTGACCTTGAAGGTTTAAGGGCAGACCCCATATATCACCTCCTCTCCCTACCGGGTAACTGGAGTCACCCACCCAGGAATGTAGCCAAGTCCTTCTTAAGCCTGCGTATCTTTTTTACTCATTCTTCCCTTTGGAACAATATGATTAGAAGAGATAATATACACTAAAGTGCTTTGTAAACTGAGAGTTAGCATATAATGACTGCACAAATGGAGCTAAATTTTAGCAGCGCTTTTGGAGTGACGGCCTCTGTGCCGGGTCCAGCCATCCTCATCGCAACTCAGAAGAATAGTATTATTGTACCTATTTCACAGGTGGGGGGACAGCTTCAGGGAAATCAAAACACTTGGCCAAGCCGCAGGTAGAACTGGACCCAAAACTTCTCCTCCTATGAAGAAATCCCCCTGGGGCCCAACAATTCCACCTCAGGGAATCTATCCCGAAGGTATAACCAGACCAACATACAAAGCATGTTCAGAAGAGCCCTGGTAATTAGCTGTGAAAAATTATAAATAGTCAAAGGACCAACTACCAGAGACTGGTTAAATAAATTATGGTATGTTTATAGAACGGAGTATAATGTGGCGACTAAAAAGGATCATGCAGATCTATATCCATTAGCCCGAAAAGATGCTCATGAGATACTATGTAGTGAAAAAAAAAAGCAGGTTACAAGATAGCACTAAATAATACGAGTATATTTTTAAATAAAAGTCCACATAGTTATGTGCCTAAAAATAGCTTAACAGTCCATACACTAAAAATATTGAGTTATATCTGGAGGGTGAGATTTCATGTGATTTCTATTAGCTTTTTACTTTTCTGTATTGTTGGATTTTTAAACATGGGCATGAATCATTTTCATGATTAAAAAAGGAAAAGTAGAGCTGTGTCCATTTTACTAAGAAGAGATCACTAAATGCCCCACACATGGACTCGCTTCACGGCAGAGAAGAGTTCCCTTCATTTGTCTAAAAATATGCAATCTTTCCACTGGGGCCCCTTCCTCTGGACTGTGGGGAGGGAGGAGAAGGTTTTTGAGAGTCAGGTGGTCCTCTGTTGTCCCTGGGGTGGGACAGCCTTGGTCCCTTCTCCCTCATGTAGATGGTTCCCTGATTTCCTCCCATCTTGGGAAAAGGGAACGAGGAACACAGAATCCTGAAACATCCGAGCAGGAAGGGGCCTTGGGGAGCCATCTGGTCGACCCTTTCCCCCAACCAGCTGCTTCTACCTTCAGCCCGGCCATTTTGAAAGGTCCAGCTCCGAAGAGGCTGCACTGCAGATGGAAGGAGACTTCTTCCAGGCCACACAAGAAGAGCGGGTGGGCTCTGGACCCCAACCAGCGAGCTGCCTGGCCGCCACTGGCTGCCCCCATCCCCACGGCCCCTTCCTCCTCCCAGCCCCCATTCCGCAGCGTGACTCTGACAGGAAGCTTCAGGACAGCAGAACAATTTAATTCCTATTACAGTATAAAAATTAATAACGTTAAAATGTCATGATCATCCCACACTAATTAAGCATCTAATGAATAATTAGCTGTGGACCCAGCTGCCATTTTTGGTCGTTAATTTAAGCAAGTGTTTTAAGTTCCGAACCAAACCCCTCTGAGGTGGAGCCTGCAACTCTGTGTTCAGTGGCAAAGACATACAAAAGCATCGTGCATTTCCCCATCTGCAGGGAGGGAGGAGGGGGCAAGGGGGTGGCTCGGGCGGTGGGGAGGGGCTGCTGCAGAGTTGGCCCTCTCTAACTTGGGCAGCTGCTCTGGGGAGGGGCCCACGTGAAGACTTGGGGGCCATCAACACCCTGAGCCCCTGGGTCTGAGCCACCAGGCTCCACAATCCCTCCACATGTCTGCTGGCTCAGAGGCCGAGATCAGGCAGACTGTCTTACTGGGGCCTGCGTTCCCCTGACCTATTGCCCTCCGAGCCTGTTAAGCCTCAGGGAGGAGCAAGGGCCTGGGGTCATTTAGCAGACTTGCCGATCCGATCCTGCAAAAGTGAAGTCACGTGTCTGAGGCTCACGCGAGGCGTCAGCTGATTGGGGGCCGAAGGAACGGATGCTTGGGATACAGTTGGAGCCCAGACTCCCCTCTTGCTCCCTGGTGCCTCTCACCTCAAGATAAGCTGGGGCACTTGGCAGATGTCACCCTTGCCGAGGGACAGCCTGGCATCCCAGCAAGGGCCCTGGACACGGTTTAAACCCGAGGTGCCAACCGCTAGCTGTGAGGCCAACCCTCACTCAGCCCTTGAGATAGCTCTGCGGTTAGTACTCACATACGAAACCCCACGAGGAACTGGGGCCCAGAGAGTTTAAGTGACTCACCCAAAGTCACACAGCTGGAAAGTGGCAGGGCCTAGATGACAGTCAGGCCTTCTGGCTCCATAGTCTGTGTTTTAGATGCTACCCCTCATGGCTGCTTTCTTTCTAACTTCTGAAGGAACCCTGCCAAGGTCACAAGAGCGAGGAACTGCCGGAGCCAGATGGACACCGGCCGCGAGTGAGTGATGCTGTTAAGGGGACGTGATCTCAGGTGGAGGGAGCCTTCAAGGACCCCTCTGGGCCCTCAAGGCCAAGCAGAAATCAATGGACAGCTTGTCCCTCTGGTGTTCCTCCAGATGTATGACTGTCTCCAATCTCAGTCGTACATCTCAGCTGGTGTGCTCTGCAGCTAACAAAGAGGGTGCCCCAGGGGTCCCACGTGAAACAGCCTCGGGGCCCTAGGACTCACAGCTCTCGGCTCTGCGCCCAGGGTGCCCCTGAGGGCGGATGGCTCCCTTCCCTGTACTGCTCCCTCAGAACCTCAGAATGTGACTGTCTTAGTCGGCTTGGGCTGCGGTGACAAAATACCACAGGCTGGGCGGCTTGAACAACAGACGTTTATTTCTTGTAGTTTTGGAGGCTGGAAGTCTGAGATCAAGGTGCAGGCCGACTTGGTTCCTGGTGAGGGCCCTTTTCCTGGGTTCACAGGGCAGAGGGAGCGAGATCTTGAGTCTGCTTTTCTTAGAAGGACACTACTCCCATCGCGGGGCCCCACCCTCATGACCTCATGAATGCCAATTACCCGCAGAGGCCCCACCTCCAAATACCATCATATTGGGGGTTAGGGCTTCAAGATATGAATTGGGGGTCGGGGGGACACAATCATTCAGTCCACGGCATAACCTTACTTGGGAATAGGGTTGTTGCAGATGTAATGGGTTAAGATGAGATCATACTGGTTCAGCCTGGCCCCTGATCCAACGTGACTAGTGTCCTCGTAAAAAGGGGAAATGTGAACCCAGATGCACAGAGGAAGATGCCACGTGAAGATGAAGGCAGAGGCGGAGGTGATCTCCACAAGGCCCGGGACACCAGAGAGTGTCAGCAAACCACCAGAAGCTGGGAGAGATGCCTGGACCAGATTCTCCCTCACAGCCTTCAGGAGGAACCAACCCTGCCATCACCTTGATCTTGGTCTTCCAGCCTCCAGAGCTGGGAGACAATAACGTTCGGTTGTTAAGTCGCGCGGTCTGTGATGCTTGGTGACAGCAGCCTTAGGAAGCGAATACAGATGTCTACAGGCACCTCTAAGGTAAATCCAGGGCAGCTCTCCAGACACCCCGACAGCCTCCATCATTGTTGGTGAGACCCCTGCAGTCAGCCTGGAAGCTTCTCTTTCTCTACAACCCGCATCGGCTTGGCCATCGGATCCCACGGCTCCAACTCAGAATCCGTCTGGAATCTGGCTGCTTCTCACCGCCTCTTGGGTACCACCCTTGGGTACCAACATGGTCTCACACCTGGGTCATTGGATGCACGTCCCTCCTGGTCTCCACCCCTGTCCCCTACACTCTCCCTCTGACAACCAGTGGGATGGGGTTGGAATGTAGGTCACTTGTAACTCACAGCACTCCCATCTCACTTGGAGAAAAGCAGCTCACAGGGCTCCCTCTAAGACCTCCCCTCCCACCGCTCTGCAGCGACCTCCCTTCCATGAAGAGGCCGTGCGCACTCGAAGGCCTTGGCGCTGTCCCCTTTACCGGATGCTCTTCCAGCTTTCCCCTGGCCACTCCCTCCCCGCCTCCCAGGAGAAACCTGCCCACGTGGAGAAACCTCCCCAGCGTGGCCCGTCCAGCTGCCTTCGGGCACTGCTGTCCAGCAGACATCACTTTCCCCACCCCCACTTTCCCTGCCACTGATGTCGGCCTTGCCCTGTGACCCTCTTTGGCCAGTGCAATGGGTTCGGACGTGACTCCCCAGTAAGCCAGGTCCTGGAGTGAGGTTCACGAAACAGCCCGAAACTGCCGCTCAGCGGGGACAGAGCCACTGCAGCTGCTACGATCGGAATAAGAAATAAATGTCTGTTCGTCTCAGTCTCCGAGATTCCCTGGCTGTTTGTTATGCAGCAGCACTGCAGCAGACCTGTCTAGTTGGATGCCTCCCTTCCCCACTTGAAATCGCAACCTGTCCTCCCTCAGGGACACTCCTGGTCTCCCCCTCCATCTGCTTTACTGGTTCTCCCCACAGCACTGAGTCCCTCCTCCGCATGATATGATTGACTGATGATGGGTGTTGCTTGGTGTTGTCACCCTTGCTGAGGGGTAAGCCCAGGAGGGCAGGGTCCTTGGTCTGCTCTGGTCTTCGGAATATTCTAGATGCCTAGAGCTGTGACTGGCAGGGGCAGGTACTCAGTGATCGTTTTTGAGCGATGAATGAATGAGTGAGTGAATGAATGAAAAGCGCCCTCATGGGTCGACAACAGACAACCCCCTCCCCCACGGAGGAAAGGCCTCAGCTCCGTGCAGGCAGGAGATCCTGAGGGGCCCAGGCTCTGAGCTGGGCAACCCAGGGATATTGTTCTATTTATCCAGATAAGCCTGAAATTCTCAAGACTGGATCAGAAATCCCGGGAGTCTCAGAAGATACGGAGAAAACAGAACAGGCTCCTGCCACCCACCGGTCCCTCAGACCTGTTCTCTGTCCCCATGGCTCCCAGGAGAAGGCTTAAGAAGGGGCTTCCTCTGTAAAGCAGAGCTC
Source organism: Eschrichtius robustus (assembly GCF_028021215.1). Taxonomy (NCBI): domain Eukaryota; kingdom Metazoa; phylum Chordata; class Mammalia; order Artiodactyla; family Eschrichtiidae; genus Eschrichtius; species Eschrichtius robustus. The sequence goes on along the minus strand of NC_090826.1, from coordinate 5,719,757 downwards.
AGGGGCCAGGAGAGCCACCGGCCTGATGTCTCGGCACAGGGTCCCAGGTGACCAGGAGCCCCAGCAATGGCCAGGTTCTGGGGAGAGAGAGAGCCCCAGAAACATCACCAGCCTGTTGGGGTCCGTCTCCAGGGCTGTGCCCTTCCCTGGCACCTGCCTAGGGCATCCCCTGGGGAATTGCTAAACGAAACAGCTCCAGACCAGTCCAATCAATTCTGGTGGGAGGGGAGGGGCAGGACGTTGTCATTTCTTTTCCAGGCTCCCCGGGCCTGTGAACTGCTGGGCTTGACTCTTTCACTTTCCAACACAGGCGATTCTGTAATCAGTGCTTTAATGAAACAGGGAGTGTTATTTCAGGTCCTACGCTACCAAGCGTGGCACCTCTTCCTAGCGTGGAGATTGGTTGGAAAGGTATCTGTCTGGTCCTTGGGTCAGTCCGCTTGCCCAAAGGGACCCATATCGCCTGGAGGAGGCGTATTTTGGGGCAGAATGACAGAGACTGGGGGCCTGGAGACTCACTGGTGGGCAGGATCCCTTTTCCCCACTGGTGGCCCACCCACCAGGAGGCATCCTGGCCTCGCCAAGGGCTGACAATCCTTTATGGGCAACCGTTTGGAGCAGGCAGCTTGCCGCTGGCAGCGGAGGTGGGGGGCCCATGTTCACATCCCCCCACGCCAGACCAGATTTGTACCCTCCTACCCCAGTCTCTGTTCTGTGGCGCCTGCTGGCCGTCTGCACCTGGAGACCAGGAAGGGACCCACGCAGCTGCACGTGGTCCAGTCCAGGCCTCTGGCCTCAGTGTGTTTTTACGGCCAAGTTATAAACCTCCGAGAAATGGGGTTTATAATGGAAACTCTGACACCATCTAAAATATATCAGCTCTGCTGGGTGCTCTCAGAATACAGCCCTAATTTATAAACCACTCAGGGATCCTGGGTCATTTTGAAACTTACAGACAGTAATCCAGAAAGCGAGGAAACCAGGAAGAAAAGAAACGTGCACGTGTCCATGGATTATGAAGTGTGCTGAGGCCAACAGATGAGAAATCAACGCTGAGTCACAGGCTCTGGTCTCTACCCTGAATCCTGGTGTCCCCCACCCCAGTGGGACCTGGTGGAGGCGTGCGGCTCCATCATCTGGCCAGATGACGCTCTGTGCATCTTCCAGCTGTGCTTTTAGTGTGAAGATTGGAGAGGGTGGAGGAGGGGAGAGAGGGTCCACCACGTGGTTCGACGGAACAGATGCACTTGGGAGAAGGTTTCCCCGCACTCTCGTTTACATTGAAAAAAGTGGTGAAGGGGGCAAACCATTTACTCACCAGAGACACGATCTTGTCCCCAAATGGGGGCGGAGGCACGCATGCCAACTCAGCCTGCTGCCCCCAGATCTTGGCTCTGCCGCCCCAGGGAGAAGCCTTATTCCCAGGGGCCGCTCTCCTGCCCACCTGCCTGGGAGGGGCCCGCAGCAGCGGAACAGAGGCAGAAGGCCCAGCTCGTCCTCCCTGGGAGCTGCAGGCCGGGCCTGGGGAGCCTGCAGCGGGCCCGGGAAGGGACAACTGGGCTTGGTCCCTGCACATCCCCGCCCTGCCCCAGCACTTAGCTCCCTGTCTCAGGCCACGGCCATTTTTCCACGTGCTTTCCAGCACTCCGATGACCCTCACTTTCTCACTCAGTAGCTGCGGGTGGCAGAAATCAGGACGGAGACAAGGGCCCTGGAGGTAACCGGAGTAGTAACTGCCTCCTCTTTCCTCCAGGGCTAGGGATGGACGTCCTGCGTCTCTCTCCCTCCTTCCTGCCCCTCCCTCTCTCCCCCACTCCATCCTTCCTTCCTCCTTCATTCAGTGATTCCAGTCAACAAATATTTTCTGGGCATTTGCCGCGAGCTGGGCTCAGCGCGGGGTGCTGGGGACGCACGATGACTCGGGGAACCTGTGTTTGGTGAGGAGTCACCTTGCAAGTGAACCGAGGCACTAAAGCAGCGTTTCCCACCCATTTCCACCCACGCCCCCTCCGGCTATTCTTCTTTAATGCTACATGGAGTTTCAAAGTAACCATTATGACTAACAGCAAACCAAAGTCACTTTAAGGAGGCGTTTCCAAACCACACCAGCCCCACATCCAGCTTCCAGAGGATTCCTAGCTGCCTCTTCTGATGGAAAAGTAGACCCCTCTCCCCACCACTGGCATTCACTAGGGGCCACCACGGCCAGGATGGGGGTCTGCACGGGAAGCAATGGGCCTGGCACAGAGGCCGAGCTGAGCTGGAGACCTGGTCGAAGCCAGTTGCCCTGCCTCCTGGATGGAGGCCTCACTCCTCTGCACGCCAGTTCCCCCACCTGTACCCCACCTCGTGAGGGTGCCGGCAGGTTTTATGGGATAACAGGCAAAGTGCTTAGCTCCCTGTCCGGAACAGAGGGCATACTCAGGAAACCTCGCTGCTACTGTAATGATTTGTCAAAGGGACAAGCGAGAGCGGAACAGAGGGTGCAAAGGCCCTGAGGCAAGTCCAGCATTCAGTCAACACACACGAGTCAAACGGCTGCCGTGTGCCTGCGGAGGCGCCACCTCGTGACCAGCAGGGACACGATAACAGCCCTTCCCCGGGGGCAGCGGGGGGGCGGTGGGGGGAGATTGTTGGGGGGGGGGCGCTTGCCGGCTCAGAGCTTGGGGGCTCTTTGCAGGGTGTGTATCAACCTCCGCCCTTGTCTGGGTGTGGCCGCCCCGGAGGCCGGAGGCCGGGAACTCGTGCCTCCTTGGTGTCAGTCCTCACAGCTCCCCTCCGGCCCCTCCTCCCTCCCTCCTTCTCCTAGGAAAATGCGATTTGAGTCAAGCCACTTTCAACTACAGCGATGCAGTGTTCTGAGCCCACCAGGTGATAAAGGGCCTGTTTTCCCTCCTGGGAATGTTTGGGGTTTTCCAGGCACCAAAGGAGAGAGAAAAAGGAAGTGGAGCTAAGTGCTTCTTGGAGGAGCAAAGGGCTCCGATAGACCCCGGGGCTGGGTTGCCGCCCCCTCATCCCACCCTGCAAGCTGCTGGCACCCTCACCCTCACGCAGAGACCCGCTCCCCAAAAGTGGAGGGGCTGGGCTGGAGCCCTGGCGAGTGTGTACGTGTGTGAGTGTGCAAAGGTTAAGGGAGAGGCAATGAGTGTGTGTGAGTATGTGACAGTGTGTGAGTGCAAGCACATGGGCGTGTGTGTGAATGTGAAAGACAATGTGCAAGTCGGCGTGTGCATGTGGGCAGGTAGGTGTGCGCGTGGGAGCCGTGAGTATGGTCGAGCGTGTGCACGTGGAGGGCGGGCGTGTGCTGGGGAGGCCCAGACCTCCAGCCTCACCCTGGGAGCTCAGCACTGCTGGGTGGGCTCGCCTGCCCTCCTTGGACGCTAGCTCAGGACCCTCATTCCCCTGGACTCACCCCACCCCCGCTCTCCCTGGAAGCACCTGGAATATTTGCTTTGGTTTGCGGACATTCCTGCCCAGATCTTAAAGCTGAAGCCTGGTGGGTCCAGGGAGGCCACGGAGCGCACAGCTTCCTCTTCTGGGACTTTCCTCCCCTCCTTCCCTCCTGTCCGGGTCTCTTTTCTTCCCACCAACATGGATGGATGTGACATGGCCGGCCTCCTCTCCCGGCCGGAGCACACTGGCCAGCCGGGCACCTGGCGGACCCTCTAAATCTGAGTTCATGAGTCACCTGAGAATCAGGCTAAGAAGCTCCCTTCACTGCGTCAGGTGAGGTCAGGCAGGCGAAGCGCCCACAGGCCAGGTGTGTCTGCTGGGACCTCATCCCGCATTTGTTCCTGCCCTTCCAGCCGTCGTCACATCCTCACATCCTGCCTCCTGCTGTTCCCGGGACCCTGAGCCTCCACCTACTGTCACCCCCGGAAATGGGTATGGGGGCCTGGTGGCCAGAACCGTCCCTAGACGGACGAGGACCAGCTGGGCCCTGCTCAAAAGGCTGCGGCGTCCCCCTTCCTCTCCCACAAGGACATTCCAAGGTTGTCTGTTGACTTTTCTCCCGGGCTTCTCCCACGCCTGGATGTGCTGCCTCATGTTGGCTCTGGGCGGGCTGTCTCAGGCCCAAGGCCCCTCCCTGCCCCAGGCCAATCTGGCTGCAGGATCGAAGCTCAGCCCCGGGGAACCGCCGGTCCATGGCGGCTGCAGCCCACGGTGGACGGGCAGTGGGCCATGATGGCCTTGCCTGGTGCACTCCCAGCAGCTTCTAGGAAGCACCCCTTCCTTTACCGCCTCCTTTACCAGGCCGCTCTGGGGCGGAAGCGTGGAAAGGGGCTCACCCATCCATCCCTCCTCGTCCGGAGTACCATCCTCGGCCTGTCCTGGTTTGCCAGGCCCTGTTCCCGTTTTGCACTGAATGTGGCAACCAGGAGACCCCTGAGTCCAGCCCTGAGGGGAGCTCAGTGCCCACGGGGTTCCCAGCAGCCCTCAGAAGCTAGAGGGAGGCCCCACTTCCGCTGGGGTGGTCCATGAGCCAGAGGACCCTGGGCCCCCGGGGCTTCCCCTCCTCCCACCAGCTGGCCCCCAGTTCCAGCAGCTCCAGGTGGACGAGGGTCGCCTGAGGGGCTGGGCGGGCTCCTGCTGCAGGTGAGGTGAGGGCAGAGGCAGGTGTGAGCATCGGTGCAGGAGTGTGCACGTGTGTGTGTGTGTGGGGGGGGGGGGTGTCAGGTGAGCATATGTGCACCTGGGTGTGTGTTCCCACATGCGTGGATCTGCTCTGTACATGAATATTATTATGTCTCCTGAGGTGCAGGCTGGTGTGAGCCTGTGCATACCTGTGAAGGAGGATTTGAACCACGCTGAGACCCTCCCCCAGGGGTTCTGAGTCTGGGCGAGGGGAGGGGGGCAGGTGAGACATGGATATCCATGTCCCCAGGGGCTCACTGTTTGGAATGTACAAGTCCCCTAGGAGAGTCTGGTCTGTCCCCCGAAGTGACCAAGATGGCTATTCCTGCTGGCCGTGGATCATCTTCAGTCCATGCACTGGGGCAGGAAAGAGATGAGGGACCAGGGCTCTAGATTGTTCTTGACCTTGCTCACCTTCTACTGCAGAAATGTGGACTGTCTTTGGTGCATCCCCACTTTTGCGCTCCTGCAGGTAGAGCATGTGGGTGGGGCCCACCTCACACAGCCGTGGGAAAGGCTAGAAGCTCGGGCTCTGTGTGCTGGAGTTAGTTGGCAGACAGACCAGGTGAATTTCTGAAGGACACTGGAAGTGGGTGGCCTGCGGCGCCTGTGCTGCTTGAACAAGGCCGTGCAGTCCTGTCTGGGTCCCCTCCCTCCCTGACACGTGTCTGTCTAGCTCATCGGGTCCCGGGATGCCACAGGGAAGGCTGAGCCTTAGGCACCTCGGAGTGAACTCGGAGGCCAAGCCCAGGTAGCAGAGGAGGAGGACGGCTGGGTGCCGCACGCTCCCCACACCTGGGGACCAGGAGCCACACCTGGTGGTTTCTCTGAGCCGAGACAGACTGTGGCCACAGGATCCCGGGCAGCAGAGCCATGTGGACCCTGGGAGGCTGACTGCCTGGGCCCCTCAGTCGGCCGGGCTGGGCCCCCTGCAGTTGGGGCCCCGCCAGCAGTGTGCTTTGCCACCCCAAGTCCTGGGATGCGGCCACTTCCCTGGCTTGCTGGATGGCACTCGTGGCTGGATGTGGGTTGTGGGGAGCAGCCTTCTCATGCCCAGAAGGCCCCCTCTGGCCATGCCTGGAAATCCTCGAGCCCTCTGGGGTCTGGCAGTTCCCGGTCACATCACCATCACCTGGTTTTCTCCTTCCTGGGCGCCCCCTATTCCCTACTTCCTCCCAGCCCTTCCCCCTGCCGGCCCTGGCCCTGGTCCTGGTCCGTCTCCGCCATGGTTTTGTCCCCACAGACACAAGGAGGGCAGGCAGAGGCATCTCAGGGGAGGGGACGTGAAAAGGTCCGGACGGATCACACCTTCGGGGAACACGGACAGGACGTGTTGCCAGGACCCCAGTGAGCATCTCGGGTGACACCTACCCTGTGGGTTAACCAGAGCCAACGGCAAACAGCCCGGCCTCCCCACCTCCTGAGGGCGCAGAACCTAAGTGACCACGAGCCTTGCTGGACCCTGTTGGAGAGGGGAAACCCCCGCAAGAGAGAAAGCTGGGACGGTTCCTTGGCCCCCAAAGGGAAGCCTGGGGCGGCCCGCGGCTCTGGGTTTGGCATCCTCACCCAGCACAGCTCATAGACGATAAGCGGGAGGTACAGCGGCTGTCAAGGAGCCTGGCCGCGTGCTCAGCTCCGGGTACGTCTTTACACGCGGTCCCGCGGCATGTTCACAGGTGTGTAAATGGGCTACGGAAAGTCAGTTCCTCGCTGGGGGCTGCCCAGGGGACGCCGGATCTGAGATTAGAACCCATTTCCGCGTCCTCCCCACGCGTTGTTCTCATGATCTGCCCCTGGGAGCAGTGGGTGAGGGTGACGACCGGTCCCTCCCAGGCAGTGAGGCATCAGCCAGGGGCCGGGCCACAGGGAGACCCAGGCCAACTCCCCGGGCCTCTACCTGGGCTGGTTGTGTTTCTGCAGGACACACAGGCAGACTGGCTCTGCAGGAAAATCACTCTGTGCTCTGGGACCTCAGAGCCATTTGGTGGGCACACCCTTCACTTCCTATGCCCCGTCTCCAGTGACACTTTCCGCATTTTCTGCAGCAGAGGCCCAGGCGGGAGGGCCCTCCGTGCTGCAGACTTTGCTCATGGTCCCCAGCCCCGCCCTGCCGTCCAGCAGAGGTCGGGAGCCTTTTCCAATGACTGGAGACCATTTTACCGGGACGAAGGCCAGGGCTATTGGGGTCAGGCCTGGGGTTTCCTAACGAGCCAGAGAGTGACCAGCAGGCCCCCCTATCCCCCGGGGCACACACGTGGCCATCTCTCCCTCCCTCCTTTTTTTTTTTTAAACAGACTTTTTTCTTTTGGCCACTCCATGCAGCATGTGGGATCCCAGTTCCCCAACCAGGGATGGAACCCGGGCCCTTGGCCGTGAGAACGTAGAGTCCTAACCACTGGACCGCCAGGGAAGTCCCTTCCTCCTTCCTCTGACACGCCCTCTGGCCTCACCCTCTGTCCAGGCCCGGACTAAGAGCCGAGAACAGAGGGGTTACTGGGAGGCTGCCTCGCCCTCCGGAAGCTTGGCTTCCAGCACGATTTCCCCTCCAAACTCATCTGTGCCCAGCGTGACCCACAGGAGGCCGAGCAGGAGCCATGCACGAATCTCCAGCTTCGGAACTGCTTTTCTCAGTGCTGAGCAATGAGAAGCATCCAAAGATAATAAATGAAAATTTATTACACTTCCCCATGATCCCCAGTAAATTCTTTTCTGTTCCTTCACTGACTTCAGATCTTCGTACACACCGGATCCCCATGGAGCGTCCTATGTCCTCATGTCGTTGTGAGGGTTGCGGCTCCCCAAGCTCCCAGGGCCTGGGGCTTAGCTCCTCCTCAGAGGGGCTCCCCCCCTCCGCACCCTGTGCCTCCCGGGGAAGCAGGGGGCTGGGGACAGGTCTTTGCTCCAAGGACCTCCCGCTCAAGAGGCCATTTACAGACTGGAGGTGGGCTCCTGCCCAAACCAGGGACCAAAGAAACACGTGGAATTTGTAAGGAGATTCTGCAGAGCTGCCGGAGCCCATCAAATTTTTAGTGAATGCATTTCCTCTGGAGAACTTGTGTACTAAATCCTGCCTAGGCTGTGTTAGAGGAATAAAAATTCCATGCACAGACTTGACTGCAAATGTTCCTTCCTGAGGCAGAGGACACACTTTCTCAAAGGCCACTTTTTTATTTTTGCACAGAGGCTGGGTTTCGGCTTGTCCTTGGCCAGGGCCTGGAGGGAAGCCAAGAACTAGGCTCCAGAGGGGCGGGTTCCTCCCTTCCACCTGGCAACAGGTGGGGCAGAAACCACTCTGCATCCTACCAGCCCACATTCAAGGCTTCCGTGGACCTTGGACCTGTCCTGGCAACCTCTCCTCACTGCTGCACCATGTTTCCAGCCCAGAGTGAAACCCACCAGCCTCCTTGTTGGCATTCTCCTCCCAAGGGGCTTGGGGGTCACGCCTGGCTTCCTCCCGGCCCTCCTGGCAGCCTCCAGAGGCACAGACTTGCACCAGCCCTTAGCTGGAGGCTCCAGGGGCTCAGGGAAGATTCTGCAGGACGTGGAGACCCCCACAGAGCCATAGGCAGCTGAGGAGTTTGGGTTCCTGTAGGTGTCCGTTTATCATATAATCACCAAACTCTACTCAGTGCTGAAAGGGATGGGAAAGCAGGAAGAGGCAAAGAGAAAAGCCCCCAGCAGAGGGGTCGACAGATAAGGTAGAGGATGCCAGTTAAAGTTGAACTTGAGACAATGAAGACATTTTTAGTGTAAGTATATCCCAAACATTGTGTCGGATATACTTACCCTAATGAAAAAAAATCTGTTGCATCTGAAATTCACACATAACTGGGCATCCACAGGTTTTTTTTGGCTAAGTCTGGCCACATTACACACCAGCCTCCAGGGCTGACTGCACAATTTCTGTCTCCTCGTCCCACCAAAACCCACACCCCACCGAGCACAAGGCCATAAAGTGATGTCTTCAGCAAGCCCGCTCTCTCCGGCGGGCTCTAAAAGACAAAAGTCACGAGGAGGCCTGCAGCTGGGAGGACACATCTGGTCTGGGGATCCGGGTAACAGATCACTGTTCTCAGGCCTCTCCCTTCATCTTGCACGGACCCGAGGCCCACGCTTGTGATTTCATCCCGGCAAACAATCGACCTCCCCGCCAGCCCTTCTGTTAGGCTTTTCTCAGACTGAGGCCTGACTCTGGAATGACTGCTGGCTGGAAGGGCAGGTCGGAGGGCTTTCCAGGGAGATCGTCTCCGGAGGGTCTCGGAGGATGCTCTGGAATCTGCTTGTGCAGCTGCTTCAGTTCCCGGCTCTCCAGCGGGCATCGCCAGCACCGCCGGCCAACCATGGCGCACACCGCAGGTGGGCGCCAACCAGCTCCCTGCAAGGGGGCTCGCGTTCCTGGGAGGTGTATGTGAGGCAGTCTCGGCCCTGAAGCTCCCGCCTGCACCCCGGGGATGGCTCTGGGTCTGGGCTGCAGGTTTCCAGAGTCTCCACCTGGGACTCCTCTCGTCAGCTGGGTCTGGCCATCGGGGTATGAAGCCCTGACGCTTCCTGGGGTCCGCAGGGACCGCAGGCTCTCCGCCGGGCTGCAGCACCACCCAGACTTGCTGCTTTAAGATGACAGAGAAAACAGGCTCTCTGCTTCCTCTTCCCTGAAGCTAATGGCAAACCACAAGAGGAAGGGAAAACCAACAGGAGCCCTCGGTCTTTGATGAGCCGGCCCTCACCTCTGACTTTGAGGCTGGGCTACCACGAGCATGGCAATAACCCGAGTGAAGGAAGACCCACGAGAGGCTGCTGCCGCCACCGCTGCAGATGGAGGGTACAGCCTGGGGTGCCCGCCCAGAGGGTCACCCCACACCCTCGGGCTCATGTGCCCAGGCTGGGGGTGGGCTGCTCACGTCCGTCTGTGCCTCAGCGTTTTGCCTCTGAACCTTGGGACTGACCCACTCTGTGGAATGCTCTGGAATTAAAATGACATTTCCACCCCCCCACCCTCCCCCATTAAGGTGCATTTCTGGCTGTCCTCTGCCCTCCTGGATGGGTTCTCTTAAAATTCTCTTCTGGGCTCTGACTTTGTGTGGTTGTCTCCCCAAAGAGGTAAGTCCCTTGAGATAAGGTACAGCGGGGAAAATGAACGAGATGAAGCTCACGGAAGTATTAGAAGTACAGATGGAAGGCCCGCACGAAGCGGGAGATTCTGTACCAGCGTCACACTGAGAACTCACCAGGATAAACCAACCAAGGGTGATTTGTGGGCAGGAGGCAGCGTGCCAGCAAGTGTGGACGGCACACAGGCCAGGGTTGTCTTTCTTGTCGTCTACACGGGCTGTGACTGTCCAGGTTTCCCTAGTGAGTGAGGATGGGTGGCTCAGAGGACGGGAGGGGCGACAGGCCAGGGACTGGTCCCTGGGGGAGCTGCTGACATGCAGGGAGGTGCTGGCTTCCGGCTCCAGGCCTCCTCAGGCACAAGGCGGTGCCCACGACCAGCATCACGGCTGATGGGATGGGGAGTAGGCCCGATGGAGGCTCCATCTTTGGGGGGGGCGGGGGTGCCAGTAGCTATTCCAGCCTGACAGGTCCCTCAGGGAGCCCTTCAGGTGAGTGGCCTCGGGCGAAGCTGCAGCCGTTTTTCTTCCTGCCTGTCTTGGGGGACGGATTTAATGAAACTGAACGGATAGTGGCCTTGGTGGGCTGGGCTATTTGTCCTGGTCCTGGGGCTCCTGGGGGTGGCATCTGGCTTGACTTTATTGCTTCCTCCCCAGGCTGAGCCCAGGAAGGGAGCGCGTCTATGTTTCTGCAGACACTCAGGACACAGGCTCCTGGGCTGCATCCCGCCTGCGGCTGAGCTTCCTGACCACGTGGAGGACGGGTGATGGGGGAGGGGCTGAGGCAGAAGGAGCCTCCTTCCCTCTGTGCTTGGAGGAAAGCTGGACCACAGCCTTCTGGGAGACAGAAGGACGGATGGCATGACGTCCCAAGCGCCTTCCTCTAACGGGGACGACGAGACGGGTCCGGGGATGCCGCCCTCTCTCTGCCCTCATTTCCCGAAGCGCCCGCTTTGTAATTACGGCCGACACCAGACGAGCACCGTCTGGCTTAGATGCTGGGGATCAGTTCCCAAGGGAACGCTGCGGTGGCCGTGACATTTCGGCACGGTGGCAGTCACCAGGGTATTGAGGAGACGCTGCAGTCAGTGAGTTACGGCCCCCTGCCAGCTGCACGGGGACACAGATGCACATGTGCACATACGTGTAACCAAATGCACCAGAGCTTGCAGGCTGTGTTGGGCTCACGGTCACGGCCAATGCACACCACAGCCCACCACCCCTGCACTCTGGGGCTGACACATCCACACCCACGTGCTGAGTGCAGGCCACCCCACACCTGGAAGGTCCTACACACAAATTTGCGTGTCTGCTTTTCAAGTACAAAGAAGCCCCGGCCCATTCAGACAACTCGTCCGAGGCCGACCTCGTGCAAAGACCAGGCCACCACGTTGCTCTGAGTCATCCCTCTGGGTCTAGACAGCTCTGCCCAGGATGCTCCCCTCTGGTTCCCGGGGGTGGGGTCAGAGAGCTGGCCCCGGCCCAGGGGAGAGAGAAAGTGTTTCCACAGTTCTGGGCGGGAAGAAAGGAGCTTTCATCTACCTGAGATTAAATTATAGCCAGGAGGCACTTCTGAACAAGACCAAAATAGAAAACTGGAAACAAGCAGCACTACCATAAATTCCCAGAGTTTGCAGTCTTTCCTGGGCTGGGTTATCCTTGAGAAGCTCTGAGAGTAATTCTGTTTGAACAAGATCTAGGGGGTTCCACGTGGAAGAGGAGGATCTTCGGGTTAACAGAAGCCGTGGTAGCAGAAACCTCCCCGACAGACTCTCGAATCTTCACCTCACACCCTGCCAGGGGCTTATGGAGACTCCGCAGTGGATCCTACTTTGCCTGGAAGGGGCCAAAGCGCTTAGGGTGCTTCTTCCACCCCTGCTATGCCAGCAGGCCTCGCTGGCCCTCGGAACAAGCGGCCGGATGTCAAGGGCCCAACAGCCTTGGACTCAGGCCCTGCCAGGCCAAGCAGGGCGGATGCTGGCTGGTGGTCAAGGCAAGCCACTTCTATGAATGGAAACCTGGGTCCCGAGAGACAAATGATCTTAGAAGGGGCTATGACGTCCAAGGAATTCCTCACCACTCTCCCACCACTCCCCACCCATGGCCTGAACTGGACCCTCCCTGCAAGGAACCCAGAGCGCAACAACCGGCATCAAGCGAGCCCTAATAACAATGACGGAGGAGTAACAAAGCCAAAGGAGAAAAACTGCCAAACAGCAGTCTGTAGGCGTTGAAACCCTCTCCTGTCTCTCTGCCTCTCACCAGGATTCAGGCTTGCCGTCTGGGGGGAAACAATGATTAGATTTTAAATTATTGATGAGTTTGCATCTCTTACTCTTCTGTAGCCATCAGACAAGAGTCTGAGAAGTTTGAAAGAAGGTGTTACAAGATGGGGGCCGTCCTTTTGGGTGACAGCATGCAGCTCAACAGAAGCTGGGCTTCCTCCTCTCTTGTCAAGAAGCAGGAGTGGGGTTGGCCCCAGGCACCCACCATGCTCAGCCCCAGACCTGGCTCCAAGGGCACAGAAAGCAGGGCAGGGTCAACATTCGCTACCCCAGGACAAAGCAAGCTTGGGCTGCCGGGCTCCGGGACCCTCACCGTTCTCCTTTGTGGGTTCCATCCAGCTGATCCCCTGGCTCCTGTCTGGGACCTGAGCCTCTAGACCCTTGACCTACACATCCCCAGACCCCAGCAGCCTCGTTCGACCAAGTTCACGGTTTCAACTCCCCAGAGACTTCCTGAGCTGCCTGGCACACCTCCCCCCCACCGTCCCCGGTGATTCAGTCTTTCTGGCGGGCGCCCGCAGCTCGGGAGATTGAATGCATTCTTATTTCCAGGTGCTATACATTCAGATGAAGTTCTTCTTCGGATCTTCTGCCCAGAAAAGGATAAATATTTCTGATCTACAGCAAATGTGTTTTCCTTTAGCTAACATCTTGGCGAGCAAGTACACTAATCTCCCAGGAAAATCTAGGGCCTGAAGAGCAAGCAGATTTTTTTTTCCCTGAGCAAATAGAAATTCTGAGTTGCTTTTTTAATGCTGCCTTTTTTTTTTTTTTTTTTAAACAGCAGATCTGGAGAAACATCACAGTGCATTAAATCTGCATCTCGTGAAGGAAAAACCCAGAAGGCCACCTCCCCATCAAAGGCAGGATGAACGGGGTTTGGATGTGTGTTTAAAATGCACCAAGGGAGCACCATCCTACATTATCCCACTCGGCCTGAGGATGGAAGGGTCCGAGCACCCGCTACGAGGCGGGAGGAGAGAGGCCTTCCTCCCGGGAGGTGGAAGTGGGGCTCCTCTGTCCCTGCTGAGGCCTCAGCAGCTCTCCACCTCTGGGTGCCAGGTGACCTCAGAGCTGAGCAAAGCACACACCCAGCAAGACCAAAGACTCCCCGAAACGTCCTCATTTCACCTTCCTGCATTTTACGGGCTCCTTCTGTGGCCAGACGTGGGTCAGGAAGCGGCCCCACCTGTTCCCTGGGGGATGGGTCATAAAAGGACGGTCAGAGAAGGACCTCAAGCGTGTGGGTCCACTGCTGTGTGCCCGGCACCGGGCAACGTTGAGGAGTAGGTGTTGTCCTCTCCATTTTTTTGCTGTGGAAAGTTCTTTCCATGCCACTTTGCTGCCTCCCACACTGCCTTGGGCTCCTGTGAGCCGGAGGCAGGTGGGTGGACCGCCCCCAGCTCACAGGCATGTCTGAGCTGAGGATCCCAGGACCACAAAAGGCGGAACCAGCTCTTCTGAGCCTCCACGCATGCTACCCACGTAAGCCCTGCCCAGCCCGGACCAGGGCAGAGCAGGCCCTTCTGGAACCTTCTGTTCCTTCCCACTCACTGGGAAGTTGGCTTGTCTGCCTCTCACTCTAAAAGGGGAGTGGGGGGCTTCCCTGGTGGCACAGTGGTTAAGGATCCGCCTGCCAGTGCAGGGGACACGCGTTCGAGCCCTGGTCCGGGAAGATCCCACATGCCGCGGAGCAACTAAGCCCGTGCGCCACAACTACTGAGCCTGCGCTCTAGAGCCCGCGCGCCACAACTACTGAGCCTGCGTGCTGCAACTACTGAAGCCCGCGTGCCTAGAGCCCGTGCTCCGCAACAAGAGAGGCCGCCGCAATGAGAAGCCCGCGCACCGCAACGAAGAGTAGCCCCTGCTCACCGCAACTAGAGAAAGCCCGCGTGCAGCAATGAAGACCCAATGCAGCCAAAAATAAACAAACAACCAAACAAATAAACAAAAATTTATTAAAAAAAATAAAAGGGGAGTGGGTTGCTCCAGCCCTACTCACTTGGATGACAAACAACACCGCCACCCAGGGGGTTGCCTCGCACCTTTCCAACTGGGCGACGCACCAGGTCACCCGTGGGGAAGGCACCCCTTAGCCCAGTGGGAGAGCAGCCCAGCGTCTGCTCAGCTCCTGGAACCAGCTGGTTGTCACGAGCCTCCAGTTCAGAAGCTCAAACCAAGCTGGTGAAAGTCCAACACTAACAATGTCGACAAAGAACTTCGCCAAAGACACGGATTGGACCACAGCGTGCATCTCTGTTTGGTCGGAACACAGGGGGCTCGCAGAAGGGAGTACATTAAGCCTCCATCTTCTGTCATGGAACCAGTAAACAAACCCGGAGGAAGAGCTGCCCATCACCGAGCTGGCTTCCCGACAGGAAATGGTATGAGTGACTTCGTTTTTAAATATTATTATCCTCTTGAAAGCAAAAGATAAAGGACGCCTTGGAGCAGCCAAATTGCTTTGGCTCAAAAATCATTTTAAATACCATTTCCTTTAACAAGCCTACTGCCTGGGCAACGGATCAACACTATTCATTTTAACCTTAGTCAGTAGGAAAAAAAAATCACTGAAGTGCTTGTAATTATTTAGCTCCCTCCCTTTCTCCCCACACAGATATGTTAACTAATAACCAAAACAATGCATACCCAAGGCCTATTGTAAACACTCGAACATATCAGGGACCATTTTCCTTCTGTGTCTACTCTAAACCCAAACATGGGGGATTCGGGGCTATTTTTGGCCATTCCCAGAAAGTGCTGGAAACAGCCTTCCCCTCTTGCTTGTGTTTGTGAAAGCAATAAGTTAGAGCAGGCGCCCACCTTTGCCCTTAAGATGAACAAGTCTCCTTGAGACGTCTTTATACACTGGAAGGATGGAGCCAGTCTACCTCTGCCCGGGGTGGGTCAGGCTTGGAACGCCTCAAGCAAAGGCAGGTTGACCTCTTGGGATGCCATGCAGATGGAAGTGCTATAAAAAAAAACTTAGAGGATTTCAGATGTGTGGATGGAACGTGTGCTATGGTCTCCTTTTTGTTTTGGAAAGAAAATAAAAGGACTTTCCATTAGGTTATCTGCAAACAAACAAACAAGCAAAACATGCACATGTTCAAAGTAAATGACATTCACAGAGGAAAGCCTGAGTGGGTGGAATGGATCCGAGTTGATGGGTTCTCGCTTGTTTGGATGAAGAGATACGTGCACAGAAGGAAGTGCCTTTGCTACTGAAACAGGAAGGTCTGAACTGCTTCTGGGTTATATCCTAGCCTGGAGGGCTCAAGGTCTCCCCAGGGAAGAGTGTCCTAGCCGGGTGAGGGCGGTACCGCCACCTGCAGTGCCTTAGGAGGCCACGTCCATCTCCAAGGACCCGGCTCAGGACACCCTATCCTCACAACTAGATCAGAAGCCCCCTGCGGGAAGCAGCATCTTGCAGCGCAGACCCCAACAGGGAATGGACTCACTTTGGCACCAATGCCTCTGGTCCCACCGGCCCCTCACCAGGTGGAGGGGCAGCTTTTAATCCTGCTCTGGGTAATTACGGTTTCAGCTTCATTGAGGCCAACCGTCGTGCTTCCTGGAGGATCGACGATACTCGACAGAGTGACTGCCCATTTTAACTTGCATCTCTTACGGAAATAAGGTCTCAAAACTGCCCAATGAGCAGATACGAAGCCAGGAAACCCAGCAAGGGAAGCTCGACAGCAGAGGTAGGAGGAGAGTCTGATTCTGGGTCTAGGGGAAGAACTATTTACCCCCGTAGCCCTCTGCGACATTAACCAGGACGCCGGGTCACTTGCAGAGGAGAAAGCATCCCCTGGGCGGAGTGGCTGGCGGGGTAGGGCTTCGCATTCAGACGCCTGGTGCGGCTGGCCCGTGAGGTCCAGCAAGGAGCATGTGAACTTCTCCACTGGGAGCCAGGTGCCCTCTCGTAGCCGCTGAAAGTCACCCCGTGTGCTGAGCAGCCAGAAACAAGCGGATGACGCCAGCACCCATTCTCCCTTCTGCTTGGGGGACCAGGCATGGAGGAGTGTGCAGGGACATGTCGCCACCTCTTCTAGGTCACGGGATGTCAACCGAGGGCCCTTGGGGTGGAAGCCGCCCTGTCTGGCCCTGCAAGGAGTGGAGGACCAGATGGGTGGGGCCTGGGTTCGCCCCGCCGACACACCAGCCTCGGGAGGATGGTTCCTCTCAGAGAGTCTCCATATGCGAAAGCCTGTGTCAGCAAAATGCATACATCCAGGGCTGTTCTTTGTTTCCCAAAGGAATCCCACTGGGCCCTCGTGCGCATGTGTGCTCTCTGTGCCACCCCCAGACTGTAAGTGTCCAGAGGGCAGGGTACCCATCTGCCTGGTCATCCCTGTGTCCCCAGCGCCTGGCACGGTGCATTGATGCCTGAAGAGTGAGTTCCTCTAGCGCATTTAAAAACAAGATCTCAGAGCCTAGCAGGCGGCTCAGTGACCCTGGGTGGAGTGGATCTGCGGATCCTCTAGGGGTAGCCTTACCAGGCCCTGACAGCTCTGTCCTTCCCCAACAAAGACCCCAGGAAAGACCCCTTGACTGTGAGTTTATTTGAGCTCTTCTGGACAGTACTGTAAAATATGCCATCCAGAGAGCTGAATAGGACAAATAGGAGCCTGGCTGGGGGATGGTAGGGTGTCATTGTCCTCTCCCAAGCTAGGGCCACCATTGAGGGGGGCCCCCAGAGAGGGGAGGGGACTTCCACAAGGCCATGTGGAAGGAGAAGCCAAAGGAGCCAACATTTACTAGCGCTAAGCTTTATGTAGGCGATTTCATGAAATTTTTACAAGGTCCCTACAAAACAAGTCTCATAACACCCATTTATAGACAGGGGAACCAAAGGGCCAAGAGAATAAAAAATGTTCCCCAGGTCATGTGGTTGGGTGACCAAGGAGAAATGTCAATAGTGGAAAAAGGTCAGGAGCCCCCCCCCCCCCCGTGACTCGGTCTCCGGTCATAGACAGCCACGGCCCCTGGGCCCGTGTCTCCCGTCTCCTGGCACCGGGGATGGAAAGCAGCTCCCTGACCAACTCCTCACCACGCGGACAGCGGGTAGACCTCCATCCGGTGCTCCACCCAGGGGCACGCGGGGCAGGTGTCTACAGCACGGCAGGCAGAACACGGGCAGGTGTGTGATGGGTTTTTCTCGGAGGAATAGAGGAGGAATAAACACTCCCACTGAAGGTGTGAATGAGTGAATGAATGAATGAATGAGCGAATAAGGACAGAAGGTTTCCAGCCTGGAGCCTCGGGAAAGCAAAAGCACATTCTGGGCCTCTGCTGCTGGCATGAACTGATTCCTCCATTCCAGAGCTGGGAATACAGCGTATTTCCATGACGATGAACAAGTCCAAAGTGTGCACTTGGACCTGATTTCCAGCAACCCCAGAGGTGAGGAGAGCTGGCCACACGTGTGAGGGAATCTCCAGGACCTACATTCCTCGGGTCCCCTTAGTCACCCAGACACGGTCCTTACGAGGCTGTACCAACAGTGCTGGGCAAGTGTCAGGAAGGGGACGGGGGTGCCATAGGGCCCCAGGGGAGGCCCCTGCCCTGGGGTCTGGGCCAGTGAGGCCTACTCTGGACCATGACCTCTAACCCCAGGAGTTCTGGCCTTCAGGCTGTGAGCATGGCTGTTGAGGGCCACCACTCTCGGGGACCTGGCCTTGACATGCTCACAGGAGCTTTCGGGTTTGTGGACTGCAGAACCCACGTTCAGCTGGGAACCGTTTTCTGGCTTCTGTCCGGGCACAGGCAGGAGAGGCTCGCGGGATCTGTGGTAGGACAATGCAGAAGGCCGCTTAGGGAAACAAAAGCCATCCGGACCTGGGCAGAGGCCCTGGGCAGGCCTAGCGAGGAGCTGACAGCTTTTCCTTTTACTGTCCTCTTCCCGAGAGGAGGCACAGGTCTTCAGTGGCTTGGCCAAGGTGGCCCGTCCAGGGAAGGGGCACCGGACCAGAAGGCAGGCACGTGGGTCTAGGCTTTGCCTGGCCGCAGGGAGGAGCTGTAGGACACTGCGTGGGTCCAGCCCCTCCGGGCCTCTGTTTTCCATCCTCAGAGGGCATTCCTGTGCTTCGTGGGGGCAAGAAGGAGAAAGGGGGGGGCGTGTCGCTCCCCTCCAATGTCTCCCCCTCAACAACTCTGCAGACTCTGCACCTCCACAGATGCTCCTGAGGGCTGGCAAAGAGGGGGGTTCTCCTGCCCAAGACGCTCGCCTCTTATTGGCTGTGTCCTTTAATGGCCCCGGAGGGAGAGAGCTGAGCATTGGGTTAGGGGCCAGAGTGATGCCCCAGAGGACCCCCTGCAGCCGCAGGTGGGACCAGCTTCCCCGCAGCTGCCAGCCCTCTTCCTCCCCCGGGGCTCCCACACCGACTGACCGCTGGCAACAGCCCTCCCTCGGCCTGATTTTGTAAACCCGGTGGGCTTTTGACCCTTCCGAGCACTTTCCCTGCATCTGCCTCTGGTGGCTGCCGAGTCCGCCTCCCCAGCTTGGGTGATCACAGCAGCAGGAGCGCGCTGTGCCCGCTTTGCTCGCCCCACCCATCGTCCGTGTGGCCCTGCGCAGCCTGTTGTCAACTCGGGTTCACACGGAGAACGCGGCGGGGTCACGTTCACGCAGAGCCGCGGCCGCAGCTCCGCTCGCAGACCGCACCCCCTCCACCCATACCAGCCTTTCAAGCCAGTTTCTGAGAGAAACGTAGCCTGCGTGTTAATAAATAATGTATAAAAACCTCAGAGAGAAAACTCTCGTTTCGTGGAGCATTTTGGTCTTTGAGGCAGGACCTGGGTGCCTCCTTTCCCGCGCTCGGTGGAGACGAGGTCAGGGCGCTACACCTGCAGGCTGGTCCTTCTCAGGGGGTGAAGTATCTCTGGGTGTGCGTGTGTATCCGTGCATCGGTGTGTGTGTGTATCTGTGTATGTGTGTGTACGTATGTGTGTATCTCTGTGTATCTGTGTGTGTGTGTGCGTGCATCTGTGTATCAGTGTGTGTGTGTATGTATCTCTGTGTATCTGTGTATCAGTGTGTGTGTATGTATGTGTGTATCTCTGTGTATCCGTGTATCTGTGTGTATGTGTGTGGGTGCATCTGTGTATCAGTGTGTGTGTATGTATGTGTGTATCTCTGTGTATCTGTGTATCAGTGTGTGTGTATGTATGTGTGTATCTCTGTGTGTCTGTGTATCAGTGTGTGTGTGCGTGTATGTGTGTGTGTGTGTGTGTGATGAGATGGGCAGAAAGGTTGGGAGGACAAGGCCGAGTTGCAGTTTCTGGTTCCACCCCTCTCCCCGGGTCCCTTTGTCCCCGAGGCTTGAAGAGTGAAGCTGGGGGGTGATTCGAACACTTTGGAGTGGATGCTGGAGACCAGGGTCTGCACCCACCCCGGCCACCCCAGCTTGCACCCCAGCCTAGCAGGGGCACGCCCAGCACTTGGGCCCAGCCTCCACATGGCTGTGGACCTCCAGATCTGTCTGCGGAAAGGCTCTGGTCACCTGGGCCAGGTTGAACCAGGACTGTCTAGAGAGAGTCAGATGGTGGATGGGCAGATCCCAGAAGAAAAGGCAGGTTGTTGTGGTCTGATCTCCCTGGGGGAAGTGTGGGGAGGTAAGAGAAAGTGACCACGGCTCTGGGAAATAGGTCAGAGGCCCCGAGACGGGTCTGGGAGCAGAATTGTGATGGATGGACAGCTGAGAAGAGCCCGGCTGAATCGCAGCAAAGGGCCCCAATGGGAGGCAATTAACAGGACTGAGGACAGGACAGGCGCCTGGGTTCCCCATGCTGGGGCACTGGCTCCGAATGCCCTGGAAAGTGCAGCTTTGGGGACATTCTCTATGGTCCTTCCCTCCTTGTCCCTCAGCCAAGGCTCAGACACCTTCCCTATCCTCTGGGCCACTCTAGCACTGGCATCTGAATGCAGTTTCTTCTCGCAAGTCGTCTCGAGTCACCCCAATAGCAATACTTGCGAGCACAGGCTGGTCCTCAGTGGACGTCCTGGACGGGGCTGGAACTAGGGTGAGGCAATGGATGGGTCATGCGCCTCGGGTTAGAATTTAAGACGGCACCCAAAACACTCATCATTGAGACAAATGCTATTTTAATGCCACCTTCCAAAAAGAAATCAAAATTAATGCAAAAATCTCTGATGAACCAAATGCTAACATTTTAAGTAAAAACAGGATGAGTATCACTGATGTCTCCTTTTGCCTTAAAACTGTGATATGGCTTATCCTGGCCCCCGAGCTAGGGGGTCGTGGCTCCACCTCGAGTGAAGGTTAATTACCCCACAAAGTGCTGGCCTCCTAGTCCCCGCTTGGTCACCACAACTGTTTTGCTCCATGGGTTAACCCGAGGAGATTGCAGAGCAGGTGATACTTGCTGGGGGGCCTTGTGCATTTGCTACAGGAAGTGGGGAACACATGGAGGCGCGGGTGGCTGTGTGTCAGAGCACAGTCATTGCTGCCACAGGTTCCTCTTTATTGAGCATGTACTATGTGCCACGCATCAGGCTGAGTGCATGTACTATGTGCCACGCATCAGGCTGAGTGCTTCACGCGTGTTGGGGCTTTTTTTTCCTCCCGACAACCTCCAGAGGCAGGTACTATTATCATCTCCATTGTGCAGGTGAGGAAACTGAGGCACGGAGGGGTTAGGCTACTCCCCAGGGGAGTACCGGCAGACCTGGGATTCGAGCTCATAGCCTGGGTGTGCCGGGAAGGCAGGCAGGGAAGCCCCTGCTCCTGCCTCGAGCGAGAGAAGCAAGATCTTGAGAGCAGGACGGTGCCTTGGGAGGTGGAGCCCTGGGGAGGAAGTAACTTTAACCATGAAAGTGGGACCCAAGGGCAGCATTGCCATGACCCTGATGAAAGGTCCACTTGAGTCATCCCAGGCATGGGGGCGGGGGGGGGGGGACAGGGTAGCCTGGAGTCTGGGGTTGGCATTCCATGGGAGGGTCTGAGGAGCTGTGACAAACACAAAGGGGACAGAGACCACCCTGGAAGCAGGTCTCCGATGCCCAAGGAAGATGTCATTTGGCCTCAGAAATCTCCATGGTGGCAGCTAACTTGTCCCCGTGGAAACTCAAGTGGGAGCCTCTGTCTTTTATTCCACAAGGCACGAGCCTTCGTCGTGGGCAAGGACTGGGGAGGCCCAAACAGGTCCTATGACGTGGGACATGGGCTTCGGTCCCCATGTCTGTGCTACACTGAGGTGACAGTGGTGTGCTGAGCTGGCTTGTGAGAGCTGCTTGTTAGATTTTCAAAGATGTTGTAACCAGGGCTTCCCTGGTGGCGCAGTGGTTGAGAATCTGCCTGCCAATGCAGGGACACGGGTTCGAGCCCTGGTCTGGGAAGATCCCACATGCCGCAGAGCGACTAGGCCCGTGAGCCACAACTACTGAACCTGCGCGTCTGGAGCCTGTGCTCCGCAACAAGAGAGGCCGCGATAATGAGAGGCCCGCGCACCGCGATGAAGAGTGGCCCCTGCTCGCCGCAACTGGAGAAAGCCCTCGCACAGAAACGAAGACCCAACACGGCCAAAAATAAATAAATAAATAAATAAATAAATAAATAAATAAATAAATAAAAATTTCAAAAAAATGTTGTAACCAATGGACATCAAATTGGAATCCTGAGATCGGCTACAGTAGGAGTATTTACACCATGGAAATTGGCAAATGTTACCCATGAGGAATTTGTTTTTGTCCCCTGCTGCCCCCATCCCCGCCCCCAGGAGCTGGTTGTCAAACATTTACCAGCACACCACGGCATTATGGGACAACATCTCAACACCTACAAAAATCTGGCCCTCTCTCAATCGGCCACACCAACTGAGGGAGCATTTGTGTGTCTCCTTCCCAAAGAGGCAATCATCATGCCAAACAGGGATTATATGCCAACATCATTTCTGGGTCTGAAAACGCGATCTGTTTCTGGCAGCAGAATGGTCTTTGATCTAATTAAGCTCGACTCAGGCTGATGTTGTAAGCCTGCATCCTCTGATCAGACACCAACGGCTGGCGGCTGAGTTGCATGCCTGGGTGGCCTGGGAAGCGTCCTGGAATGTTAAAAGGCTGTGGGTCACCCATAGTCTCCACGTAAAGGGGTGTCCCAGAAAGAGGCATGGCTTGGCTGTCGGGAAGCGGGGTTCAAGCCCAGCTCCTCCCGTAACTCAGGGTGCCCCAAGGTAAGTCTTCCAACCTCCCTGGGTAACAGCTTTCCTATGCAAACAAAGGGGTAGGGCCAGCTGGTCTCTGAGGCCTTTGGGGCTCTGCTCGAAATGAAGCTGAAACCTCCCAAGTCGAGTGGGGCCTGGCCTGGTGCCTGAGGAGCCCCTCCTGCAGAGTCAGGGTTACTCCCCTGGACCCCTCTCCACCCGGCCGCTCAGAGCCTCCCAGGGTCCCAGCAACCCGGGATCCTGCCACTGATGCTGACCGGAGACCTCAGAGCCCGCCCAGCCTCCAGCCCCCAGGGACCCTCCGTCTGCTGCAGCTCTCTGCCCCGCGCTGTTCACGCTGCTTAACTTTTCAGGATCAGGGATCGACTGAGGAGGTGCCACGCCATTCATTCCTGGGCCTGGCTCCAGCCCCTCTCGTCTCCCCAGCCACCGCCAAAGGCAGCTGCTCCCAGGAAGCAGAGAGCGGCAGTGGGTCAGGAAGCATCTCTGGGGCTGTCAGCACGGTGGTGCCTGTCGGGAGGTGGGCCTCGCTCCCCCTCTCCCCTGGGGCGGTGCAGCTGACTGCTCTGACACGCCCCAGAGCGAGGGGGTGTGATGGGGACAGGAGACGTGGGTGACACACAGCAGACTGCAGCTGTGGATGCAGGCACACAAGGGCTAGGGGCTCAGTCCCGGGCAGGGAGGGATTGGCCCGGAAAGGGTGGGGCTGAACTTCAGGGTGCGGGGGAGATCTCGGGGCAGGACTTCTCAACCTTAGCTTCCTAGAGGCAACGGAAGGATCTGGATCCAGGTCCGGGCAGCTCTGGGGATTCTGCTGGAGTGAGCTGGGACAGGCACGTTCCACGGGGAGCATGGACCCAGGCTCAGCAAAGGGCTTCGGCTGTGAATGCCAGAGACAGGGGCATGGCCGAGGCAGAGGGTGAAACTCTGCTGATGGTCAGGGAGGGAAGGACCCAAGGCCGGGGCTCTGTGGGGTGAGTACTGGGTTTGTAACAGTTGTGGTAACAATAACCACAGTTCGCGGAGCGCTGGCCTGTGATGGACCCAATACAAAACGCTATAGAATCTCTGAATCCTTACGACAGCACTGCACCACCTTCTCAGTGAGGAAACTGAGCCCCAGGTTATGGGTTCTGTGACTCAAGGTGTGGCTCAAGCCACAGCTCCACGTGGCTTCAGAAACAGGGTTAGAGAGACTCACAGACATAGAGAACAGACTTGTGGTTGCCAAGGGGGAGGAGGCACGGGGGAGGGATGCAGTGGGAGTTTGGGATTAGCAGATGCAAACCATTATATATAGAACGGATAGACAACAAGGTCCTAATGTGTAGCACAGGGAACTATATTCACTATCCTGTGATAAACCATAATGGAAAAGAATATGAAAAAGAATGTGTATATATATATATATATATATATATATATATATATATATATATATATATATATATATGTATAACTGAATCACTTTGCTGTATAAGAGAAATTAACACAACACTGTAAATCAACTATACTTCAATAAAATCAATTAAAAAAAAAAAAAAAACAGGGTTAGAACCCAGGTCAGCATGACCACCAAGCCCCTGGCCTTTATAGCTGCTTCAAAGCTGGGTGACTGGCAGAGAGGTCCTTTCAGGCCTCCCCGGGGCAGAGGGTCGGCCTCCTGGGGAGCCTGGTGACCTTGTCCACCGGGGGAAGGGACTCTCCAGTGCCTCCCTACAGGCAGAAGGCTGGGCCCTGGTGCAGGCGCCCACCATCCCGGTGCTCACCCACCTCTCGCACATGCCTGGCCCAGGACTGGGGACATGGGGGTAGCACGGACCCTGCGTCATCTCTCAGATGAGCTGGTGGTGGCCCTGGTACACCGAGTCCAGGGTCTTGAGTGGTTGGGCCTTCTCTCTTCTGCTTGGTCAGGCCTGAAGCAGGTGCCAGGGTCTGCGATGTTTCAGCCCATGACTAAGTGAGTACTTACTACCTGTAAGGGGCTGAGCCAAGCCTAAGGGGAGCTGACACCTTGCAGCTGCCATGGGGTTGGCTCCACTTCAGAACAGCAAAGCCCTCTTGGGCTGTCAGATGCACCCTGCTAAGCCAGCAGGGCTTATATGTCCCCCCGGGATGACTGGGGGTGGGCCTTGGCGAATCATTCACACACAGGTATGATATCAAAACCAGTCATCGTGAGAGGAAGACAGTACAAGTGCAGGATGTTTGAAATGCATTTGAAATAAAGAGACCAGCATCGTAAAACCATCATGTGTATATATATATATAGATGGCTATATCAAAACCTCATGGTGGGCTTCCCTGGTGGCGCAGTGGTTGAGAATCTGCCTGCCAATGCAGGGGACATGGGTTCGAGCCCTGGTCTGGGAAGATCCCACATGCCGCGGAGCAACTAGGCCCGTGAGCCACAACTACTGAGCCTGCGCGTCTGGAGCCTGTGCTCCGCAACAAGAGAGGCCACGATAGTGAGAGGCCCGCACACCGCGATGAAGAGTGGCCCCCGCTTGCCGCAACTAAAGAAAGCCCTCGCACAGAAACGAAGACCCAACACAGCCAAAAATAATAAATAAATAAATTAATTAATTAAAAACAAAAAAAAAGTAGTGAGATCTTAAAAAAAAAAAAAAAAAACCTCGTGGTAACCACAGATGAAAAAATCTATGACAGATATACACACGAAAAAGAAAAAGGAATCCAAACACAACACCAAAGATAGTCATCAAATCACAAGAGAAGAGAACGAAAGAGGAAAGGAAAAAAAAAGACCTACAAAAACAAATCCAGAACAATTAACAAAATGGCAATAAGAACATACATATTGATAATTACCTTAAATGTAAATGGGTTAAAGGACCCGTACGTACGTTGTCTATGGATCAGATTACCTCGGTGACAGAGGGACGTGGGCTCCTGGAGCAGCTGTGTCCTGCCACCTGCCCTCAGACTTTAACCCATACAAGGGACCTGAGCTGAGGATGCCCCCCAGGGGTCTCCTGAAGCCCCGGCCCTCCAGCAGCAGGGAAACAACAGAGAGGGCAAAACGAGACCCACAGGAGCTAATTTCTTTGCAACTGACAGCGTTTTTCTGAGAACCCTGTCTTCAAGTTAAGAAATTTTTAGCAACTCAGGATCAACAAACCTTTCTGCTCTGGATTTCCCTCTCCATCCTCTAAGCTAACCTCCCACAGAATTCTCCAGCCTCATGCCCCCAGGGTAACCCTTCCAGGGCGTACTCTCTAAACTAAGGCTGGTGTAAAGAGTGAGCCTTCAGGAGGGACGGCGGGGAGGAGGGAGAGGGGTGTGCTGTCGGAAGAGCCCATCCATCCTGATCTCTTTACCAAGTTCTGATGCTTGTCCTTGTGGGGCATAGCTGGGGCCTGGGCACAGCCATGGGAGGGTCTGGGATCATCCCCAGGAAATGGGGACCCAGCCCTGAAGCCTGCCTTCTGGATGTGGATAAAGTCTATTCACACCACCCAACAAATATGGACTCCGGTGCCAGGCATGGTTCTAGGTGCCAAACACAACATAATGCCCCTGCCCTTGAGGAGCTTACTTCTGAAGGATGGGGGTGGGGCAGGAGGATAGACAATGAATAAATAACACAGTTGATGTTGCAACAGGGTGGACGAAGCACAAGAGGTTTCGCTGAGTAAAAGAAGCCTCACCCAAGAGTACTTGCTGGGGGACTTCCCTGATGGTTCAGTGGGTAAGACTCCTCCCTCCCAGTGCAGGGGGCCCGGGTTCAATCCCTGGTCGGGGAACTAGATCCCACATGCATGCCGTAACTAAGAGTCCACAAGCCGCAACTAAGAAGCCCACATGCCGCAACTAAACACGCCACCGTGAAGATCCTGCATGCCGCAACCAAGACCCGGCGCAGCCTAAATTAAAAAAAAAAGAAGTAAAGAAAAACAGAGTACTTGCTGGATGATTCCATTTGTATGACGTTCTAGAACAGGAAAAACTAATCCATGGTGGAAAAAACAGGACAATGGTAACCTCTGGGACATGGGTGTGGGGACCGACTGGGAAAGGACAGGAGGGAACTTTCTGGGGTGATGGTAATAGTCTAAATCTCCACGCAGGCTTCGGTTCTGTTGGTGCGCGTATTGATGGAAACTCATCAACTAGTATGTTAACATTTGTGCATCCAACTGTTTCACTGTGTGTAAATTTTCAAAGCAAAAAAAAAAAGAATTGCGCTTTAAATATTGAACTGTGATTACCGACATGCGTGCTCTGCTCCAGTACGTGTTGGGGGAGGTGTACTGTTGTCTGCAACTTAGTTTGAAATGCATGAAAAACAAGTAAGTCGGATTTCTGGAGAGATGGACGTGTAAGTGATAAAACAATATAGCAAAATGTTGAGAGAGTCTGGGTGGTTGGTATAGGATGCTTGTAAAATTCTCTCAACTTTTCCGTTTATCTTGAACATTTGATAATACAATGTTTGTTGTGGGGGCAGAGTGGTTTGCAGGAGAGTAAGGGGAAATTAGGTGGGGCATCAGGAGGGGCCACTGCACAGGAGGCTGAGTTTAAAAGTAAGGCGCTGACTGGTGAGGTCAGGGTACAGCTATACGTGTGGGAGTCATTGGCATAAAACTGGCATGTGAAACTGTGGGCCCAGGTGAGAGGACCAAGGAGACGGTGAAGACAGAGAAGGGCAGGCCTAGGAAGCTCAGGGACATTCCAAGATCTAGGGCTTGAGGAAAAGGGGTGCGATCTGCAAAGAAGGAGCAGTGAGGGAGATAGCCAGCAGCAGGAGAAGAGAACATTCCAGAAAGAGGGGATGGCCAACCTTGGTAAGTGCTGCTGGGAGGTCCAAAAAATGAGGGTGGCAGTGAGATGACCTTTGGGTTTTGCAATGCAGAGGTCACCGGTGAACTGGAGACAGCCCCATCATGGCACGGAGGATGAAGAGGAAAGCTGGAGGTGAGGGGTGAGGAAAGAATGGGAGGTGGGCAAGGGGCGAGGACAACGAGACACATATCCAAGGAGGACACTGGTGTGTCCGGAAAAGGAGAGGGGAAAGCTCCCAGGAAGTCCTGTCCATTTGGGGGGTGGGGTGGGGATGGCAAGAAGTCTCCTTCAGGACCCCCAGAATGCTTTCCTGAGAAGAAAGCAGATGAACTGAGGGGGAAGTGAGAGGAGCAGTGATGTCTGTGTGTACCTGCATTTACCTGTGCACACCTGTGCACACCTGTATTCACCTGTGCACACCTGTGTTCACCTCTGCATACCTGTATTCACCTGTGTACACCCATGCACACCTTGTTCACCTGTGTATACCTGTGTTCACCTGTGCACACCTGTGTATACCTGTGTTCTCCTGTGCACACCTATGTATACCTGTATTCACCTGTATACACCTGTGTTCACCTGTGTATACTTGTGCACACCTATGTATACCTGTATTCACCTGTGTACACCTGTGTTCATCTGTGTATACCTGTATTCACCTGTGCACACCTGTGTTCACCTATGTTTACCTGTGAACACCTGTGCATACCTGTATTCACCTATGCACACCTATGTATACCTGTGTTCACCTGCGTACACCTGTGCACATCTACGTATACCTGTCTAGCTAAAACTATTTGTAGTGAGTCTGGGGTGTGTGATGTGTCTCACCTGGGAATACCTGCATCCCGGAGTCACCGAAATAGTAACAGTGGTAAAAGCAGTTATGACGTCACGTCGGGGGACCAGAGTCTACAGCACCCCCAAGCAGGCCAGCTTCACGAGCTGGGTGTCCCCGGAGGCCTAAGCGAGTGCTGAAGTCCACACGTGGAGCTTGTCACCAAGACTCGCATTTTCCATTTCACTCTGCCAAATGACATCTGAATTTCATTCTTGGCCCTTTGAGTTCTTTCAGAAGCAAAATAGAAAGTGTTTCCTTGAAGCAAACTTTTGTCTTTTGCTTTGGAAACCGCACTTTCCCCTTTGCTCCAAAGAAGATTAGGATATCAAGGACAGAATGTCAGCTGAAGATTACACGAAAAGGATAATTAAACAAAAGCCCACATTATAAGCCATCTAGAAGGGAAATTAAGCCGCTTTTGCCTTCTCCCCGTCTTTGAAGGATGTTCTGTCGAAGGGGAGCAGGAATTGTTTGGCTTGATAAATAAAGGTAGTAACCAAACTGTATCGCCCATTGTTCTGCCTTTATATTAAAAGCAATCACTAAGCCAAGCTGACAACACACACCATGGAGGCATAAACCCCTCTGCAGACGGAAGGATTAAGAGGCTGACAAGGTCTGGATACTAAGACTAATTAATAATATCCATCTCTATGGAACTGCAACTCTGGTAGCTTCGATCTTCCTCTGTCTCCCAGCCTGACCCGGGCAGCCCCGTCCTCTAAGGGAAGGACAGAGGGTTTGCAGGATGGGCCAGGATAGACGGCGGTCAGTCCCAGCGGGGCAGGGAGCTGAGGGGGCCCTGGGGAAAGGGCTGCAGCAGACAGACAGCTGGAATGTGGAGGTTGCTTCTCACTAACGGAGCAGAGACGCAGAGTAACTTAGGGAACTGGGTTTGCCATCACATGGTCGCATCTGGGTTTGCCATCACATGGTCGCATCTGAGTATTTTGCCAATTGAAAAGTGGTCTGGATGGGACCTTCTCAGGGGACCCTCCTCCCCAATTATACCCACCCACCCAATCCCCTGGAGCAAAAATGGCTGGAAATAGTCACAACAGAGGGATGAGCCGGCCACCATTGCCTAGGGCCAAGCATGACCCAAGATCTCTGTGGGCACTGGCTCAGTTCATCTTCCCAGTGACCCCTAGAGGGAGGTATTTCATGCCTATTTTATAGACACAGACGTAAGATTTGCAGAGGTTAATTCACTTGACAGAGTCACGTGGCTAGGAGAAGGCAGAGCTGAGTGCAAATCCAAACCATGGGCCTGGAAGGACCATGGGCCCAGGGGTCCCAGCAAATAGCCAGTGGGAAGCCTGTCCGGTGGCTACAAGTTCTCCCCCATACTCAGGAACCCCCTCGTCCACAAGGTGGGGCAAGGCATCCCACTTCCCCAGAGGGCTCCAAGAGCACAGGCAGCTGCAATTTGCAAGGTGAAGGTCAAGTAGCTGAGACCTGATCACAGGGACTTTCTGGGTTGCTCCCCCTGCAAGGTGACCAGGTGCAAAGGCCAACCACCTGGCCACGCCCCTATCCCCGAGGAGGGGACCAGGATGAGAGAAGCTTCTGGAAAATGCCCAGTGACTTTCCTTAGAGAGGATAATGGCCGCTTTTGGGGGATATATTTTCTGGAGGCTTTAGGTGGTACAGCAGAGGCTTTGGCATCGTAAATTGCAATCAAGCAAAGATGTCTAAGAAGGAAATAATATCGGCTCTGCTGCGCAGCCTTGGCAAAGATCCTGAAATCTTAATGGAATTGAGCAATTTTTTGCATAGGGCCGTAAATTCCTAGTGTCTACCTTATCTTCTCATCACGTTCTTCAAGGCACATTAAATGGAGAAAGAAGTGGAAGCTGCTAGATAGAATAAAACCGGAACAGGAAGGCAGCTCCAGAGATCTGTCGGAGACCACAATTCATTCCCACACGCGCCTTATCCGTCGCAAAAGGCCTTCACCACTTACTGCTTGTCTGCTCCTGTCTCTGCATGTAAAAAGCCTCCTGATGGCTTATAAGCTGAGGCTTTGGTCTAATTAGCGGTCCTGCAGCCGTGCCTCATTTTGCATGGTCTCTGCCCTGCTGCACCCAGCTCCCTCCTCTCACCCCTCCTCCAGAGCCAACACCCCTTCTGGAACCCTGTCCTAGCATCCCTGGCCCCCCCTGCACTTCTTTCCAGATTTTGTCCATCTCCATAATTAGCTAACAACACAATCGTTTGCTGGGCCATGGCAGCCCTGACTTACAATGGCTATTGTTACTGTTACTGATAATAATCATGATAAGGATAAAAGGCCACTGCTCTCACTTCAGCCTGGAGAGGCTTTCACAGCAGTGTTGAATGTGCAGCCTCTGGTTGGCCGGCCCCATCTCTCCGGGTCTCTTCTCCTGGGCCCAAGCAGAGATGAGGTGCACGTTCTCCCCTTACGTCCCCTCCAAGTCACTTGACTGGCACCAGGGCCTGGGACACCTGTCCTGAGGCCTTCTTCTTGGACAGCCCTGTGCTTGGCCCCTGGATCTGGGGTCCCACACATTCTTGTCACTGTACACTGTGGCCCAGGCCTGCCACGTGTCAGAAAGGGCATGGAAGAACATCCCTGCCCCATTCTTCCATCCTTGAGCTCACCTCCTCCTCCAGGAAGCCTCCCCTGACCACCCAGCCCACTCTATGTCCGCTTCTCTGGACTCAGCGCACTGATGGGCTGTCGGTATCACCTACTAGGCACATAAATTCAGGGTCAGAAATGACTTTGGCGCCACAGGGTCCTTCACCTGCCTCTCCACACAGGAGTTCTCCCCAAATGCTCTGGGCCTGGAGGCTCCCTTCTCTGTGCTGCCCAGTCCCCGGGGGGCTAGAGGGAGCTCACTGTCAGCTGGGGAAGGACAGCCAAGGGTGTGGAACAGAGTTGCAGCATCAGACTCTCTTGTCCTTGACATGGGCACCGCCCTCCCCCCCCCCCCCCCCGGAGGTTAACACATCCAGGACCCCTCAGCCACTCCCCCTTCTAATCTCTGCTCCCTGCCCCGCCCATGCCCCTCGGCCCGGGCACTGTGGCCTGTGAGCTCCAGAGGATGGGGCCGTGTGTCTTTAAAGGGCCTGGACCGGGCCCTGCTTACCCTAGTCTTTGGGGGTCCCAAATTCTCCTCGACCCTCGTTTTCCTCTTCTGAAAAAGTCAGGGCTAATTTGCCCAGTCCTGACTCCCTCCCAGTGCAGCTGTGAGAACCAAAAGAGCTGGACCTGGAGTCCCCACCAAGTGCCAAGGGCCACCCAGTGCCAGGGCTGTGGTGTCCCTGAGCCTTGCACCCTCTGCCCCAGCCCAGCCCGTACGTGGCATCTGCCACGGCCTCCGTACGGGGTCTGCAGGATGGAGCACAGAGGGGCCGGCTGGCCTGGGGCGTGTTCCCCTCCCCACCAACCCAGGCCCAGGGGCCAGGGACTCCTCAGGCACCAGCTCGCTTCTGTTACCTGAACCACGTGGGTCAAAATGCCCCGTTTGGGACCGAGAGTCAGCCTGACCGCAGCGCGTCTGTCACTCTAAGCCCGTGAGGCGTCGTTCAAGGGCCCACGTACAGGGTGGGCTCTGGGATGCTCTATTTCCTGGACACTTTGATTTCACCCCGACGGGACACAAAAACCGTTACTGAGCAAGAAGCCTCAAGCATTTTTTATGAAGCTATAATATCCTCCGTTTAAAAAAAAAAAAAAATGAAAGAGAGATAGAGGGAAAGAAAGGAAGGAAAAAAGGAGGGCGGGGGAGACTGTCTCCCGCGTCTCAGGGCTGGTGTCCTGGTGGAGCCCAGCTCACCCCGAGTGGAGACGTCCCCCCATTAGGATAAGCCTGGAGACGAGGGCTGAGTGCAGACGCCCTCTTCCAGCTGCCCCGCTGGGGACGCTGGTCCCGTCTGGGGACCCAGCTAACCCACAGGCCACGCTCAGGGCTGCAGGGCTTGGTCCCAGGTGGCGCCACGCTTCCAGATAGAGTGAGGGGGACGATGTGTGTGGGGGGGCACATGGGTTGCAAAAGAGCCGATCATTCCCCAGATAGATTTCAAGTCATTTTGGGTGGGGAGTGGGCACAAGGGACATTTACAGCCGTAACGGTGTCCCCACTGCAGAGGAGGGTGGCAGGAAGGAGCAGAGGTGTCCTGACCGTCCTCGCTTTTGGTGGGGGGGGGGCGCTGTGAGAGATGAAGGGAAGATGCGAGGTGGGGCTCACAGGGCTCCCTGGGGGCGTCAGGATGTCCCCTTATAGGTCCAAACTGGTACTGATGGCGTCGAGCGGTCCATCATCTGTGGAGCGCTTGCCGTGGGCCGGGAGCTGGGCTACATCGTCATGTGCTCTGTGTTCCATTTATAGGGAATTCTCACAACAGTCCTGTGCAGTCCACACCATTCTCATAACCGTTTTACTGATGAGGAAACTGAGACTCAGAGAAACGAGCTCAAATGCCCAGAGTCAAGCGGCTCACGAACGTTGCCCTGTGTGACCCCAATCCCACTATTATAAGAGCTTCAGACAAACACCATCCCAAACATCCGCCCACTGAGTGCTCCGGGTGGGAGCTAGAATGGTGGCCTCTGGGCCATGCTGCAGGGGCCAGGGGTTCCCTCTGCCTGACACTCCCACCACCCCGCCTCACCCCAGCTTTGCTACTTGAGGGAAGCGATGAGATCGGAGGCGCCTTCCTGGGGAACCTCAGAGGCACTTGGCTCACAGGGAGGCCCTCACATCCACAGACAGGTCCGGTGTCGATGGACAGAACCATACGCTGAGGTCCCGTGGGTGTGCTGTTGGGAACTGTCCCAGGCCCACTCTGGTGCCACAGTCCCAGGTTGGGAGGGGAGGCCCTAAGCCCACAGCCTGCTCGCTCCCTGCACACGGGAGATGAATATGGAGCTGTGCAGCTGCCTCTGGGGGGGCTAAGGCCGTGTGCAGAGGAGAGGAGGCCCCAGGGGCACTGGGGGCAGGAGGGGGCCCTGGAGGAAGGTGGGGCTCCCTCAGGACAGGCTGGTGTCCAGGCCTGTCTCTGGGGCAGAAGCTGAAACTGGACCGTTCGCTACGATGGCCCCAGAGGTGTGCAAAAGGCCTTCTCTGGGGCCCACCGGACTGTATGAGACATTCAAGACCCCTAACCCTAACCCTAACCCAAGCCCTAAACCTAACCATGGCCCTTGCCCTAACCCTAACCCTAACTGTAGACCTAACCATAAACCTAATCCTAACCCTAGACCTAAACCTAACCCTAAGCCTAGCCCTAACCCTAAACCTAACCCTAACCCTAGACCTAACCCTAAACCTAACCCTAAACCTAGACCTAACCCTAAACCTAACCCTAACCCTAGACCTAACCCTAACTCTAGACCTAACCTTAGCCCTAACCCTGGGAGGTCTTGGGCCACTGCCTCCCCCCAGCAGCTGCCCTTTAAGTCCCCTCCTCCTGGCAGGAAAAATGCCCTCCTCCCAGGGGCCCTGCTTGGGGGGAACCCCCCCCCCCGACAGTCCTGCTATTTCTGCCTCGGGAAAGCCTGCTCTCAGGACGGGGTGGGCAGAAGTTGACCACGCTGAGGGTGAAAGGCCAGCTGGGGGCCCACAATCCAACAAAGGGATTTAGAGCCTCAGCCCAACCCCTCAGGCCTTGCCAGCCAGGCAGGGAAGTGCGGTTCTCACGGGCACTCGTCAGGGGAGCCTGGGCTCTGCCCGAGGAACACCGGGGTCTCCCTCCTGCCCTGGAAGGCAGCGAGCCCTCTGGATGAGGCCTCCGGCTGAGGCCTCCCTCCACTCCAGGGTGGGGAGCTTTGGGGGGCCAGCGCAGCCTGGAGTGGGCCCCCTTGGTAAGCTGGCTATACCCCCGCCGCCCCTGCACTCTTCTGCGCTGCCTCTGTACTGTGGCACTTGGTGGAGACGAGCCCCCTGCACCCACCGTTCCTGGGGGTTCTGGGCTGGCAAAACTCAAGGTCAGGCAGGAGGCAGAGAGTGTGGGGTTGAAGGGCAGCTGCCCCTCCGTGACTGCACGGCCTGGGACCAGGTGCTTGAAGCTGTCTCTAGCCCCTCCCTATAAGAAGGGTAACAATGGCACCCCGGGGAGAAGAGATGGGCGCCCTGGGAGACGCGTCTTCTCCCGGGTGACCCGGGGGCCCGTGGTGAGGGGCCGGCCACTGCCTGGCCCAGAGTCAGTACCCGGGGTGGCCAGATGCCAGAACTTGGAACCCAAACGTCTGCCACTCTCAGTGACCCAGGAGCCCCCAGTCCCGGGGTCCCCCCAAAGCCCCAGGGTCCCTGTATTTGCACAGCAGCACCCAGGAGCCTGCAGGCCTGTGTGAGCTGCGGGGTGGTCCAGGGAGCAGCCCCCGCTGCCTCTGCCCCTGCGAGCTGGTCTCAACAGACACGCAGCCCCGAATGAATGGCGGTGGCAGACACACAGGGACACACCCCCTGCTTCACTTGAGCATGGAAAACATTCATTAAGCATTTTAGAGGACAAGGGCAAAAAGAAAAACACTCATTAGAAGCAGAAATAGTTTCCAAATGAGCCATACAGAATCTGCTGGCAAGTCTGGCCTGAAATGGGGGCTTGTCCTCCTGGGGAAGCGGGCAGGCGGAGGAGTGCACAGAAGGAGGGACTGTGGGGCCCAAGAGGGGTCACAGAAGGAGGCAGGAAGGCCTGAGCCAAAGCGCTAGAAAATCCCAAAGAGGAGAGGCCACGGTGGCAGAGATGGAGGCCGAGGACCCTGGCTGTCTGGCCCAGCGTTGCAGCGGCCCAGCCTGCAGGAGGGGCTGCACCTCCACGGCCCCAGCAAGGCTCAGGGCCTGGGAGGATGCAGTGATTACCATGTTCAAGGCCACAGGAGGCAGAGGCAAGAAGGAGCCGGGAAGCCTGATCCCAGCCCGGCTCCATCGCTGACCGGCTGGGTGACCCTGGGCCTGACCCTGCCCTCTCTGGGCCTCAGCGTCTGTCTAGGAAATGCAGCAGCTGAGCTTGGGGCAGCCTCTAAGGGCCCTGCCAGCCGTTGACACATGGAGCCCTCAATGCTGCTGCTGATGTGAGGAGAGGAGCTGCGTGCCGGCCGGCAGCGGGGGCTTCTCAAGGCCCCAGGGCCGATTCCCCAAAGGCCCCGTAGGAGCAGCCTGAGCTCAGGTCCTCTGGGGTCTCGAGATGCTGCCCGTGCAGGTGCCCACGTGGTGCCCATGGGGCACGGCAATGACCTTAGGTGCCATGGGCTGAACGGGCTTCAGTCCCTCCACTCTAGGGGAAGGCTCTGGTTCCTCGGCGTCTGCCGACTCACATCCGGATAAAATATTTATTAGCGAGATACAGAGAGAAAGAGAGAGGGAGGTGGCACCTACCCGCACAGTCAGGTTACTCGGAAGCTAAGTGCCGCGTCAGCTGCTGCCCTTTTCTTCCTCCTCCTCCCTGACCTCTGTGCCTGGGTGTGACATGCTGGCCCCTCCCCTGTCCTGTGCAGCAGGGTGGGGCGGGGTGGGGGGGTGCTGGCCCCTCCCGATCTGGCTGAGGCTCTGTGCTGGGCACTCAGGGGAGACGGAGGGAGGCAGGTGGCTCCCTTGGGGAGCTTACAGTCTGGTCGGAGAGGAAAGCCAGGTCTGTGTGGGTAGGGTCCCTGCTGTGCTAAGTGGGCTTGGGATTAGCGATGTCACTTTGAGGATCTCAGAGGAAGGAGACGGCCGCTCAGCTGGGATGGCAGTGACTGTCTGGGAGGGGCTGCTCCCAGAAGAAACTCTCCTTTATCCAGAAGCCCGCCCTCCCTCCCTCCCTCTCCTCCTCCCAGCCCCCTTCCTTTCAGGGGGCTCCCCCTGTCCCGGCCAGCCCACTAGCCTGGGCGGTGGGGTGCGAGGGGCGTGGCCACCCAGTGTGCCCTTGGTCAGCAGCGTGTCATGCTTAGGGGACACGCTGGCTTCTCTGTTGCCGAGTTGGCACCCGAGTTGCCTCTTCCTCGGCTCTCACCCGGTCACTGTGCCCTGACACTTCCACTCCCACCCCAAGCCTTTTTCTTGGTAACTGGTGTCAGAGACAAACTTGGGCCAATGTCCATCTGGGCCGGTGTCTCACGGCTTCTTGCCTATTTAACATCAGAGGAATTAAACCTGGCCACGCCGTCTTATCCCGGTGTTGTAAGCAGCATCAGAACAAATTGCCCTGAGCAGGGCGCTCGCCCTGGAGCTCCAGGCTTCCGGGCGGGACGTGCGAGGCGCTCATTGCCGTGGCTTTTGCTCCGGAGCCTCCTCCTGCCCAGCGCTGACCCAGCAGCAGGAGCCCCCACCCGTGTACGTTCCCGCTTTGTCACCTGCTCACAGAAACTCGGGGACGCAGAGGCGGGGGTGGAGAGACAACTCCCCAGGGACCCGGAGAGAAGATAAAGACTCAGATTAGCCCTGGAGAAACAAGATCTGTGATCCTGGCCTTTGGGGAGACTCGGGTTCCCCGCCGGCTGGAAGGTAACAAACCCAGACGCACATGAGTCACCCCAGGTATGTCTCCAGCACGCAGCGGCCAGGATTGGAGCACCAGGGAGGGGAGGGCTGGGCAGAGGAGCAGCAGCCTTCCCACTCCTTGTGTGGCCCCAGAAACAAGGCAAGGGCAGCCCAGGCGCAGAGGGACCTGGCTCAGGGGGCCTGAGTGAGTGGAATCCAGTTTGGGGATCCAATTGGCTCAGACTCCAAGGCGGCCCGGTGGCGTCTGAGTCCGGGGAAGGAGATCTACCGAAAGCCACAGGAGCCTGAGGGAATGGAGGCGTGGGTGTGCGAGAGGGGTCTGGAGGAGAGAGAGGAAGCAGCCTTGGAGAGCAGACAGCTGGGGCTGCCGGAGGAGCGAGCTGGCAGGAAGCTGGCCGCGGGGGCGTGGCTCCCTCAGGAGGGCAGCCCCCAGGCCGGGCAGAGAGAGCCCAGCAAAGACATGTCCTGATGGGGCCTGAAAGCTGAAAACACCAGCGTGGGACCTAGGGGGATGGAGGCCCAGGAAGGAGCTCACAAGGGCTGCTTGAGGTGAAAGTGTTTCTCTGGCAGCCAGAGTGGGACCCTGGAGACACAGGGACATGTTCTAACTGCACCAGATCTCTGCTCTCAAGGAGGAGCCCACTCCCCCCTCCCGCAGCCACGGAGAAGACCCTTCACCAAATGGCAAAATGCCTTGGGTCCATTCTTATTAACGAGGCCTGGAAAGTAGCATCCCAGGATTACGCTGAAGGTCCCTTTCACAAGGACGCAGGGCTGAGCAATTAGAAAGGCAGGTGTTACCACGCCAACCTCTGAGGGGGACAGACCCGGGAGACTGTAACGGGCAAGGTGTCGGGGAAGCCGTGTCTGCAAATCAGCACCTCGTCTGACGGTCTCAGGTGCCACCCGCTAACGAACTTGTTGAACCACAGACAATTATTTCCGGGAACTAAGGAGAACGGAAGTGTATGGCGGCGGGGGCCGGGGGTTGGTTGGGGGAGGTGAGGACGAGTTGATGGACAGAGGGTCTGGTCTAGGTGTGGACATTGAGGCGGCTCTGTGCTCAGCAGACACCTTCCAGGCCACCTTCCCTGGGACCAGCGGCCCTTCTGCACTCCATGGCGTGTGCAGCTCTCTTCTCTCAGAACATGTGCCATGAGCATTGGCGGGGCACTTGCTTTCCCATCTGCTGGACCCCTCCCAATCGCATCCCCAAGGTCAGGGAGATCCCCAGACCCCTGGGGCCCAGGCTAACTTGGATGCAGAAAGTGAGACCTCTGGGGGAAAAGGCCAGAGGCAGCAATTCCTGGGCAGAGGCAGCAGGAAGAAGTTGGGGTGATGCTGCCGGGCCCCCCGGGGATGTGTTCTACAGAGAGCAGCTGCAAATCAGAGGCCGAGCTTTGGAAAGGACCCAGGTCCAGGCTCGCTGGGCAGACCCCTCAGACCTTCCCACTCACGGCAACACCTTCCACAAGCAAGACGACCACCAACACAACCAGTCAGCTCTTGGCTGGGCGGCCTTGGGGCTGTGCACCAGCACCTCGGACAGAGATCTGGGGGCCAGGCCTCCCTTGGAGCTTTGGCGACTGGGTGGCTCCTCCACCCCTTTCTCCATCCTCCTCCACAGCAGACATCACAAATCGATTACAGAGCTCCTTCCCTCTGAGCCAGGAGTTCCTGGTCTCCCAACAACCATTCCAATCCATCCAACTACAACTGGCATGACTCTGGGAGCTGATTTTCCACATGTGCTGACGACTAACCCACATGCGGTTTTCAGTGCAAAGGCTTTTCTCAGTCAGGGGCAGGTTGCCCACCCAGCCTTTCTCCTGTCCTCAATCAGAGGAAACTGAGGCACCCTGGAAGCAGCTGGCAGGATGTTATCCTCACGCGGCGGGCAAGGACGTCCCCCACCAGGCTTCCTCCCCTTGCTGGCATCTGACGTCACACCGGGCCGGCCCCGAAGCTGGCCTCAGCGCCACACGCCGACATCCCTAGGAAAGCTGGCCAGGGCGCCTGGGCCTGGTTCCGCCGCACGCAGGAGCCCCACCCCACTCAGCTCCCTCCGCAGACCCTTCCCCAGCACCGGAGACGGAAGAAGAATCCAGTCCCAGCCACCTACCTGAAGGAGCCAGTAGCACCTCCGGTGGAAGGTGGGGATGATGGAGGAATGGACATAGCAGCCGTACAAGCACTAGGGAGAGAGGAAAAACGAGAATTCAGTTGGAAAGAGGGAAGGAAGGGAGGAAGACGGCGCAACAGAGAAGGGGCAAGAGAGGGCCGTGGACGCCGCCACCACCCCAGGGAGACCGAGGCGCGGGCGCCTCCACATCCGGCTCCAGGACCAAGGCTAAGGTCTGGGACACACCTAGGAAGCACAGCTGGGAAACACCAGTGGGCAAACATGGATGAACAGCTGGGGTGCTCCCCCTTGTGAGGGCCATGGGGGCACGTGGGAACCCGGAAAAGCCAGGGGCCACAGGAATGCACATATGTATACATTTTGCCTATCATTTGA
Organism: Eschrichtius robustus; assembly: GCF_028021215.1. Lineage (NCBI taxonomy): Eukaryota > Metazoa > Chordata > Mammalia > Artiodactyla > Eschrichtiidae > Eschrichtius > Eschrichtius robustus. Next base: position 5,680,929 of record NC_090826.1, on the reverse strand, counting down.
GGGGCTGGGGTTTACCCTGAAGTTCACGCATAGAGCCTGGGTTAAGACCCCTTGGTGTATGGGGAGGGACGGAAGGTTACAGAATTGATTCAAGCACACACACACTCCAGACCTTTCCCAGCCAAGGAGAGCCGTCCCTGGCAGCCCTGGCTGGTAGGAGCTCCAAGGCTGGGGGGCCAGGGAGGGGCAGCAATTCCTAGGACTGACTTCCGGAGCCTGGGGCCCTTTGCGCACAACCCCACTTGCTGGTTTTTATTTACAGTTTTCTATTCACATTTGTGTTTGTTCCAAGTATAAACCTGCATCTTTTACAGATGGATTTGGTTTTAGAAACCAGCTAGAGCCAGATTGGAGAAGAAGGTGGGTGAGGATTTAAGTTCAGGAACAGCATGTAGAGGGGACACGAGGAGGGACAGCTCTCATGGAGCTTGTCACTTAGATCCAGGAGGGTGGAGCTGACCGGTGGGACAAGTCAGGGGAGCACGTCGTGCGCTGGGCACCGTGGGGGCTTGCCTGCCGGCAGGGGTGAGGAAAAGAGGCTAAGGAGAGCAGTTGTGTCCTTCCTGAAACTGAACGCTCAGAGTCTGAGTGGGAGGAAATTTGGCCTTTTCTTTTGGAGCCTCCAATTCCAAACTAGAATGAGCTCCTTCTATTTTCTTTGGAGTTCCCCTAGCTTCCCAAAGCACACATTCCAGGAGGGGTGGGGCAGAAAGAGAAGGCAGGACCACAGAGCCCCAGAGGATGAAGGATGGGTAAGGTCTTCCCTTCCGCTCTCACTGTAGTCCCCCAACACCGACACCAATTCTGCAGAGAGAAATGGCCGGCAGCTCTGCATGTACAGCTTTCATCAGATATTTTTCACACTCCCAAAAAGACCAAGTGCAATTTGGTTTGACTAGGAGTCCATTTGAGCCTTGCCTGTCTGATTAACAGAGTTGAAAGAGAAATCATTTTGGACTATGGGATTCTGGCTGCAAGAAAATCAGATTTCCAATATGTTAGAACTTTTGCAGATTGCTGTCAGCTGGGACTTAAGCCCTGTACAAACCAAACAAACAAAGCGGAAATTAATTTAAACGATACCCTTGCAATTCTTGCCCACGAAATGTATTTATTATTAAGAAGGCAATAGTCTTTCCTGACTTTTCTGGTTTTCAATAAACTGTGTGTTGCTTTCTTTTTAAAAAAAAAAAAAATTGATAGCTCATTCCTTCTTGCCAAAGGAGACTCGTGTTTGGACATTTTCTGTGAGCGTTTGGTTGCAACGGATGAGTAACCCACCTGCAACTTACATCAGCCCTTTTCCTTTGTAATCTGGGTGTTCTCATGGGCAGTTTCGTTGCTTTCACTCATGCAGTGAGCCCGATGGAGGGAGACTTAAACTGTTGAGAGAGGAATTCTCTCCCTCTCTTTGAAGTAAAAGGCTTCCCATCAGCTCTTTCTCACTGTTCATCCCTCTCGAGAGTTTGCTGCGACTGCCCTGCTTCACCTGTCTCTTTCTCTTTCTACTGCTTTTCCTTGAACTTGAAAAGAACATGGTTGATTTGCAGCACCATCTCCCCCTTCATCCAACGCCTATCTACCTGTGTTGGGCTGCGGCAACCTTGAACCTCGTACTAAGGAATCACCGAGACTTCACCGATCACCTACTGCGTGTCCCTCCTGTGAGAGCCCAGGAAGAAAGCACAGCCCGTTCTCCCCCAAGACACCCCAGCACCCGTCTCTCAGGCACCCTCCCCACCCCAGAACCATCCAATAAACAGAATGATGTTAAACAGAAAAATCACTGTTTCTACATCAAGGCTCATGCATTTTAATCAGAGGAACCCTCGGGGCCTCACTCAGAACTTAGTCTATTTTTAGATATTTACTGTAAACACCCTGGTGATCCGATGTCTCTGGTCTCCACAGATGAGAGCCACAATCTTAGGAAGGTGGGAGAGAGGTACCGCTGATGACAGTGAGCCAAGTCAAATGGCATCAAGGGAGGAAGCTCCCCAGGGAGCCCCAAGTACTCAAGAAGCCCCAGGGCATCGGACCCTTCCCACGTTGCCTGGCCCAGCGTGCTGGTCACCCCGTGGCTCACTTGTCCACCTCTATTCCCTGAACGGGGGCTCCTGGCAGGCAGGACCTTTGAATGAAGGGGGCCCACAGTTCCCCCACCCAGTACCCTCAGGACACCGGTCTCTACAGCCTGGTACAGGGAAGGATACAGAGACAGCACATGTTTAATTTCTGCTTGTGGAACTCTGAAGGCTCAAGTCTTTCTAAACCAAGACTAGAAAACCATCCTGAGAAATGGCTCCACGTTTAGTGCTGAAAGGGTTGAGCTTCAGTTTCAGGGAAAACTGACAGGTGTTGGGTAGCTGGTTTCCCTTGTCTGGAAGGAGGCTTCTGGTGCCCAGTCTTGGTGAGCTAGAGTCAGCAAGGGAGGAATTCTGAGCGAGGGCTCCTGCTTGAAGTGGGAGACCTGCTGTTCACCAGCTGGGAGGGCCCTTGTCCCGTCTAGCTGCAAAACGGGCACTGTCCTTTTTCTGTCTTCTGGGTGGCTGTGAGGGTCGAGAGCTGACCCCTGTGCTGGGCTGCCCAGGACAGCAGGTGAGAGAGGGTTCAGAGGAAGCTACGGGGGCTTTCAGGGGTGCACGTTTGAAAGGGAAGAGTGAAGGAGATTATTTCCAGCTTCAGGAAATGCACGTGGGGACAGGAGGTGAGACACAGTGGGCTGGGCTTGAGGACCTGTAAGGACATTGGGATGGACCGGAGTGTCCACTGCACGGGGGTGTGGCGAGAGGCAAGTTCTGGGGAGACAAAGCGGGTCAGATCACAAAAGGCCACAGGGCCTACAGCAAGGAGGTTGGCTTCACCCTGGGGCGGCGGGGAACAAAGGAACATCCGCGTTCCAAAGCTCACTGTGGCAGCCGTGTGGCCAGGGACCGGGGTCAGGGAGGGCGGGGGCACCAGGTCCAGTCCTCAGTCCAGGAGGCATGCTGGGACCAGAGGCGGCAGCAGCAGAGCAATGGAAACATTGGCAGGGGTAAGGATGACGCCCAGCTTCTGGCTGTGCAGACAGGTACACGGGTACTCAGTGGGCCCACTCACAGGAAACCCTGGGGGTGCAGCAGGCTGGTCAGGAGGGGCTGATTTCAGATTTCTATTGGTGACCCTGAGGAGCTCGTAAGACCCCCAAGGGGAGACGCCCAGAAAGCAGTAAGTTTCTGAGATCTGGTGCTGCATCTGGGCTGGCAACGGTGATCTCCACATCCTCAGCACAGGGACGGCATTGGAGTCACGTGGAGAGGCCCAGAGTGGGGTCCATCCACTCAGGCTGGTTTCTGCAGCACAGAGCCGTGCCTGCTGGCTCAGGTGGACAGAGCAGGTGAGGCGTGAGCTTGCAGATGCTCCGAGCGGCAGGCATGTGGTGTGCTGGGCTGCCTCACCCTGTGCCCACATACCTCACAACCCCAAACCACCCACGGCCCCGTCCTGATCCCAGGCTCTCTGGCCAGTTCCCATCGTCACCACTGCCCTCACGCTGGACCACTTCTGCTCATTTCCAGTCCTCACGGCAGTGTCATCACCAAGCCAATCGGGGATTAATTGCACACTATCTCACGACGCAGCGTATAAAATCCATTCCCTTTAACCACTAATCAAGAAAGCAATCAACTTCGTCTGTAGTCATCTGTGTTGTACAAACTCCTGGTGCTTTTTGATCAGGCTCTGGGGGTCCCTTGGGGTGTCCCTGGGTTGAGCTTTGCATTTGGGGGCCGTGATATGCTGGGAGGGAGAGTCACATCCCGCGGCTGGCGGATGCAGCTGCGTGTGCGTGTGTGTAAGTGGGTGGGTGCACACGCGTGTCGGGGTGTGTACGGGAAAGCACGCCCTGGGCCCCTTGTTTATGTGTGTCACATAAAACAAAGAAAGAAAAAGAGAAAGCAACCAGCTGTTTATAGGAAACTCAGGAGAACGTCACCCTGTAGATGAAAGCAACGTTCAAATTAGTTCTATTGGGAAATGAAGGTCTGACATCTTCCCTTTAACAGGACAGTGGAGCAAGGAAGAATTTTTTTCTTAAATACTCAAAATTGCTTGTATGAGTCTACGGGGCTTTTTTTTCTTAAATAAAGAGGAAAGATAAAATTACAGGGGAAACCAAGAGCAAACAAGAGCTCCCTTCAGTTCAAAATATATGCTTCAGAAAGGGACGTTTCTGAAGAAAGCATCAGCCTCAAACCTCCTCAAAGGGACTTTTCCCCAACAGACTCAGCTGCCAGGGGTCCCCTGGGGGCCAGAAGGTCCATGAGGGCTTGACGCCCGATGGCCTCGGTGGGCCAAGAAGGGAGCAACTCAGGTGGTGAGCGCAGCTTTATTGGTGGGGGGTTGGGAGTGGACGGTGGGTCCCCTTTCCCTCCAGCCCTCAATGGCTCCGAGAGATGAAGCTGCTTCCCCATCTCTGTCTCTCTGTCCGTCTCTGGCATGAGCTCAGCCCTCCCATTGTCCCCTCCACTCTCGGCTTCTGCTCTAGAATACGGGTGACTCGCTGTCCCCACTTCCGGGCTTTCCCTCAGACTGTCCCACCCCCCAGGGCGGGCTTCGTCCTCTCCTGTGCAAACCCTACCCGCCCCCCCCCCCCCCCCGAGTCCATCTCAGATCCTCCCTCCTCCAGGAAGCCTCTCCTGACCCGGCCAGTGGGAGGAGCCCCTGGAAATGACCCATCTGGGGTCAGGGGGGCAGCACGGGAGGCGGACTCTGCCTTGGGGTATCAGAGACGCCATCTCTGTCACCATTAGCTCACCTATCGCAGGGGCTGGCAGACTTTCTGCCAAGGGCCAGATGGTAGATGTTCTCGGCCTCGTGAGTTAGATGGTCTCTGCTGTAGCTGCTCAACTCTGCCTTGTGGGGCAAAAGCAGCTTAGACGACAGGTAATGAATGTGTCCCCAGACTTTACTGATGGACATTGTAAATTGAACTTTGTATAATTTTCACCTGTCATGAGTATCATTCTTCTTTTGATTTTTTTTTCCCCAACCATTAAAAAAAATGTGAAGACCATTCTTAGCTCATGGGCCATACAAAAATAGGTGATGGGTTGGCTCCAGCCCATGGGCCATAGGTTGCTAACCCCGACCCGTCAGATTGGGAGGAATGTGAATTGTATGGTCCTTTGTAAAATTCCCTGCGGTGATTTCCATGTAGCAGGTGTTCAGTGAACTTTGGTTGATTTCCATGCGATGTGAATATCGACGCCGGGCAAGGAGGGAGCAGCAAAGGCCCAAGTGCATAGAAAATGATAGACTGTACATTTAATAAATACACTCAAGAGTGAGTATTGAACACAGTACCTTTCCCCACCATCGTCTACAGACAGCTCTCAGAAGACCTGGTTGTCTTTCGAACTAGACTTAGCTGTGTATGTTTGTTTTCTGGCCTGAGTGTGACGTGTTATCGCCTAAATGTGAGATTAGTGGACACTCGGGCACCGTGCTTGGCGTGGAGGACTTCCTGGCATGTAACAGGCACTCAGTGAAAACAAGGCTTCCTCTCCCTGTCAAGTGCCTTCATTTTATTAACCAAGCAGAATTCAATGGGATAAAGTAAGGGCAGCTGAAAGCAGGTAGCGCGGGATTGGAGATGTGAAGCTGCTTTACATCTCCGTGGCCTTGATAAAGCCTTCTTCTCTGGGGAAGACCTTTTCATTCTGTTTCGGGGGCCCCCTCCCACAGGAGACAGGGAACCCCCAAAGCCAGGGCTTGCTGTCTCCCTCCTCCTCTGGGGAAACATGAGCCCAGCATCTTCCTCGGTGGGCTGGGGGAACACACATCCCTAGCCCCGCACGACAGGCCTCTCTAGAGGAGGGTGTGGCAACCAGGAGTCACGTGAGGCTGCTCAAATTCCAATTCCTATTACGTAGAAGGAAATAAAATAGAAACTCCAGTTCTTCGGTCGCACTAGGCTCAATTCAAGTGCTCACCTACCACACGGAATGAGCGGCTATCATGTTGAACGGCTCAGAAAAACCCATCGTCACGGAAGGTTCTATTGGACACTGAGGCTCCGGAGAACAAGAGTGGGGCCCGGTTCAGGGATGCTCAGCTGGGCCTCTTGGAACCTGAGACCCCAGGGCCCAAGATTTGGGGAAGCTAGGGTTTGGGGGAAGAAGTGGAGGTTGGGACGATGGGGTGGCGGCTCCACTTTGGGGAGTTGGGATGTTTGGAGGTTGGTACCTGCTTGAATCAGTCCGTGAGTGTATCCCCGAACCCCTGTGCTCAGAAGGCCTCGCTCCCCAGCTCCGCCCCGCCCCAGCTCCCCACCAGAACCCCCTCGAATGGAGGGATAATACCTGCTGCGTCCCCAGGCTAGGATGCTTACAGCGAATCTCCATCCCTAACCCTCCTTATGAGGGTCCCTCTGCTACTTCCTCTGCCGATGTCCTGCACCAGCCCCCCAGCAGCCAGGCCACTGGCCGGGGGACCCAAGAGTCGGGTTAGGCTCGTGGTGGTGGCCCGCACTCTCCCTCAGTGGCCTGGCCCCGGGTCCCCCAGTGGCCTCACCTCTCTCCCCCTGGATCGGTGACTGTCTGCACAAGGCAATCAGAGTGAAAATAGATTTTTAAGGTGCCTGGTTGATCTCACACACTTGAATCTAATGCACACACGACAAAGATGAATAGATTTTAAGATGTGTCATGGCATAAAGGTGACAGAAGAGAAAGAGATAATAGAAGGGAAGGCAAAATCCACCGAGAGGACGATCTAATCCTGCTCTGCAGTGACGAAGGGGCAGGAGCCGTTTATTCAGAATATTCCAGGCAGGGCAGGTGAAGATTCCAGTGCTGGGGCCAGATGGGGTGACAGCCACACTCTCCCAGAAAGGGCACCCTGGGGTGGGCTGGGCCTTGGCTTACATGCAAGAGGAGGGCGTGTCAACCACATTTCACTACTGTCTGCTCTGTGCCTGACTTGAGCCCTTGCCTCCAGAACCCCCAATCCTGTGGTTGAGAGAGAGCTAAGCAAACAAACAAAACCAGATCAAAACAGCCCCGAGGCTAAGTGCAAGGGGCCCCAGGAGAGGGTGTGATGGAGCCCCCAGAAAGGGAAGAGTCCCCCTTTTCATGCTGAAGATCGGCAAAGTCACCTAAGAGGAAGTGACATTTGTGATGGGTCCAAAAGGGTGAGCTGGAGTTGGCCACGTGGACTCGAAAGGGGTCTTGAGCAGAGGGATAGGCCTGGGCAAGGATGTCGGCTCCTTCCCAGCTTTGTCATCTTTCCTACCCAAATCCTCCGCACGGGACAACACAGATGGTTCTATAAAACCCCCAATCACACACGTTGACAAGTGGCGGCACATGACTTTGCATTGGAAGCAAAGGTGCTTGATTTTCATGGCTTTTCCTTCCCGCCAGGCCTGGACCCTGCATGTTAAAGCAGGTTTCCTGGGAGGACTATGGGAATTCAAGGAACAAGTGCAGAAGCATGGCTAGAACTCAGATCTGATCCCACAGGTTTCCCTGCCTCCCTCCCCCTCCCCACCGTCCCCCTCTCTGTCTCCATCTCTCATTTCTGTATGTCTTCCTTGTGTTTCTTCCCTCCCACTACCGTTGGGCTGTCTCTATGTGGCAGGCAGCAAGAGTCCCATCCTTTCAGCTGCGACCCAAGAAGCAACAAAGCCTCTCTCTTCCAGATTTGGGGTGACAACAACACCAGGGAGGGACCCTCACCTATTTGGGCTGTGATCCCAGCCCTGGGACTCTCAGTGGGGCAGGAAGGCACCTGAGTGGGCAGAGCTGCAGGGCTCCCAGGCTGGGGTAAAACACGGTTCCTTGCTGCCAAAGTTTGGACATGCCCTGTAGAAGAAGCAGGAGCTCTCCAAAGGGCAGGGGGAAGTAAAAACCCTCCAGCACCTTCCAGATCTCCCCAAACCAGCGGCAGCTGCTGCAAGGGGGCAGAAGTAGGTCCAAGCAGCTCTGCTTCCCAGACACCTGAAAGCCGGAGCAGATCCTGGAAGGTACCGAGAAGATCTCACGCAGGGACAAGGTTGGGGGCGGCGCGGTGACATGGAGCTCCTCTTGCCTTTTGTCTGCATTCGTCCTGCTCAGAGGCATTCATGGGGGAGGGCCAAGGCTGAACAGGCTAGTCGAGGACTCAATCCCACCCTTGCCCGGCTCAAAGCCATCGCTCCCTCTGCCCTGGCATGCCACCCGGATGGCGTCACTCAGGCATCCACGCCAATGGCTGAGGGTCAGGCCTTCTGCAGGGCCTGCCTTCATCAAAGACAAAGGGATGGATTCCTGGGCTGCTCCCAGGACCGTCCTCGCTGGAGGATTTTGTTCGTATTCATCTAAGATTAGACCAAATGATTCAATTCGCATGCTGCCTGCAAAAGCACTGGGCCTCAGAACTTGTTAAATAGTGACTTGCTTTAAAATTAGTTTGAGCTAAATGGATTGCAGTCTGATTCGGCCTTCGGGGTTGGGCGACAGGAGAGATCTGTAATATTAGATCATCATTGACCCGGCCTCCTTCAACGGCATCTCCCAGAGCCTGAACCCCTGTCTGCAGATGTGGGAGCGGGGGTTCAGAGATGTCAACACCTTGCCCAAGGTCACAGGGA